>NW_010141788.1:0-15261 GCF_000699245.1 Pterocles gutturalis
TGCAGGTGTCACCCTCGTGCCAGGACACACTGTCCCTATCCTCCTGCCCAGCTCGTCCCCCAGGGCCCCAGCCCAGCTCTTTCTGGCTGCAGAGCTCCTTTATTTTTCACTTTCACCGTTTCGTCTTCAGCCCGTGGATACTGGGAGAGGCATCGCTGGGTTCAGAGAGAACCGGGGCTCACCCTGGATGGCTCACTGGCCCGTTTCCAGCTGTCACGAGGGTTTTGCTGTAACACTGGGGGGAAACGATTCCTTCCCAAATGGGTAAAAAGAACGTAGAAGTGGGGATTATGTTTGTGTTATTTTTCTCTCCTGCCGTGATCTTGTGATTGAAAATGTGAACTGTACCCGCTAATCTCACGTGAATCAGTCACCTGCATGTACCAGAAACAGCACAGACACCTTTTAAGAGGAACAAGACTAGTTTGCCACCAATCTTTTAATTGCAAGCCCCAGATGTGATGAATGGTGGGGAAAAGCAACCACTTGAAAATGAGACCAAAGCACACCTCAAAGCCCAGGTCAGAGCTCGAACCGACTGTGTATGTGTTTAGATTTTAACTTATTGTACTTGGTGATCAGATCCAGCTTACTGTGCCCGAGAGTCAGTCTTTTCTCAGCCCCGTATCTGCTGTTCTTTTCCATCAGCATGTCCTCCGTGAGTTTATCATCGCAAGGAACTACAGGTTTTTGATCTCGTTTGAGCTGGTTGTATGGGGATACCAGGTCCAATTTTCCGTGTCCGGGACTCTGTCTTTTTTCCATCTCATAAAAAGCATTGACATTTTCTGCCGTCGGTTCCCCGGAGTTAGCAGCAGCCCCTTTCTGCTTCATGCTCGTCCCGTTGCTGCTGGCACCCTCTGAAAGGGACTGCAGCGTCTGCTCCTGCCTTAGCGGGGAGCCGTGGCTGCTGTCGTCAGCCTTCCTGGCCCCGTGGTAACTGGGTTTATTGGAGCTCAGGGCAGGGGAAGGCTCCGGCTGCAAGAATGTCCTTCCTGGCATTAAATTTGATTTGTGATACAAGGCTGGGGTGGATTTATTTGGAGGACTGTTCAGTGAGTCTGGTGGTTCTCCTTGCTGCTTAGGGCAAGCGGGCTTCAGAGATGTGTCCTCCTTCCCCTTCTTATTACCAGAATCGGAGCCTGAATCTTGCTTTTCCTGGTGCACGTTGCAGCTGGAGTTTTTCATAAAGGGAGACATTTTTACGCTTTTGATGCTTACATTGGAAAGGCTGCTGGAGGGGCTCGAGGTTTCAGCATCATTCACCTGAGGGGGTTTTAAAAGGGAGTTGGCAATTTTGGAGGTATTCTGGGAAGAGGGGCACGTTCCAGGATCTGGCAGGCAGAAGCTGGTCACTGCTCTGGACTCTGCATACAAGTACCGGAATTCCTTGTCAAACTCTGCAACAATTTGACCGCGGAAGTGAGTCACCAGACCGGTGTGGACTTGGCTGCAAAGCCAGGTGAAACTGTGGAAAAAAGGAAAAAAATAAACCAAAATACATGTAACTTTAGTTGACAGAGTGCCAAAATACCTAGCATTGATTTTAACATTTGGGCGAGGTATTGTGACCCAATTTATGTCGTTAAAACTTCCTCTGAATTATGCAAGTCTGAGATTACTTGTAGAGGTGAATGTACTCATTACATAGTTACAAAAAAACCACCCAACCCTAAAATGGTCACATCGGTGATGTAACAAACTGTATGAAAATATAAACAATGAACAAGAAATATCAGCCGGTTTTCCTTAGTGTTATGAAGGATGCAGAGCAGCAACTGGTCCCTGCCTAAAAAGCACAGCAGCGCGTTTCAGGCCTTTTCTTCGCCAGCTTCCTCTTGCCAGTGCTCTCTGCCCATCCAAGGAACCATCCCTGCCTAAAAAGCACAGCAGTGCGTTTCAGGCCTTTTCTTCGCCAGCTTCCTCTTGCCAGTGCTCTCTGCCCATCCAAGGAACCACCGTTTCCCGTTCCCCATCCCATCCGTGCGTTGGAGAGCACCAGCTCCCCATCTCGTCCGTCCCTGCGGAGGGTGCTGCGGTGCGCGTGGTCTGTGTCGAGCAGGCAGTGGCAAGGAGAGCTGCGACACCAGGAGGTGGTGTGGCTGTGGGACGATGAGATACGAAGCACGGGGCACTGAAGGGTGTTGCAGAATTTCTAGCTCAGCATTTGGCTAGCACAGCACCCTGCGAGCACGCCTTCCACGGAAGGATGGGGGGGACGTCAAGGCACGCCTGCTCGCCTGCTCCCTTCCCTTGCCTTGGCGGGAGCTCCCTTCTCAGGTCCTCAACATCTGCAACGTGTGATGAACCCGCTTGGGCAGGCAGGAGGGTGAGGAATGGAGATTCTGGGCACTGCCTTGAGGAGCAGAGGTCTCCAGAGCCCCACGGGAATACCGCAGGACAGGAAGGCTGATGAGGTGCAATTCCTGACTCTTTCTGTCTTTTCCCTGCCATCTAGGGTGCGTGGTGGCAGAAGCTCACGCATCCTTTGCTCAGCAAGTCCAGTCCCTGCTCTCACAGTACAATGTCTTGGGATTTTTTTCTGGGAGCTTCCTACCTTCCACCTTAAAATAAATTTGGTTTTGCCCAAGCTGGGGAAAAACTTTCCCTAATTGCCACTCTGCGTATTTTCCTTATCTGTTTAACCCTACCTGTTGTTTGTGCCAAAACTGGAACTTAATTATCTCTCCCCCCATGTATCTACAGACAGTAACCACCTCCCAACCTTTATTTTCCCAGATTAAACAGGGAAGCTGCTCTTACAGAGCAGGCTCCACAGGCTCCTGCTCATCCCAGACATCAGCTACTTCTTTTACTCTTGCTATAGTGAAGATTAGCAGCCAAATTGTGTTAAATAAAACAGAACCTTCACAGATGGACGTGCCAGCTTAGGGCTGTGGTATCAGCTGCTAAAGCAAGTTCCTGACTTCGACAAGAGCAGGATGAAATCACAGCAACTGCAGGAGAGCAATTGCAATGGGAGATTCCGATTATTCTCAAGTAAATGTCATTTCAGGACAAGATACTGGCACTGTGTGCTGGGACCTCATCAATCTTTACCTCACAAGACAGCTATTGGGGAACTTTCAGTAGGGAGACCAGCTCTTGGCTTGTTCCCCAGCGGTATGCAGTTGCTATGGTCCATAATGTTGTTTTGGAGAAAGCAGGATACTTACACTCGGCATACGCACCCCCCAAAGAGCAACGTAAAATGGAAAGATCAAAAATCTTCTGCTTAATATCAAACCAGGTAAATTAAGTAAGAACGAAGAAGTAGTAAAAGAGTGGAAAACCTTTGCATGTGGCATGAAAAGTGTTCAGAAATACCATACTGGAGGCTCAGAGCAAATGCACACAACTTCACAGAGAGACATAAAAAAAACCAAACCCAAACCAAATCCCCCAAAACCCCCCAAACCAGAAAATACCCGGGATGAGTAAATGACAGAAGAGAAGCTATTAAGACCAGAAAGCCCATCTTTCAAAAAGGGTGGGTCACACATTGCAAAAGGCGTAGGAAATAATATTCAGCCCTCTGCGGGGCTGGCACATGGTGCAGGTGTAACAGGAGTGCCCAGATAATTCCTCTGCATCGGTGTTTACTGTACAGAGCTTGGGATGGTCCCTGCCCTGAATCCACCTTTACACAGAACATAAAGGAGGATCAGTCTCCTGTTGAAAGCTGTACAGAAGAGATTAGAAAACACCAACCAAGCAGATAGTAACAAATTGGCAGGACCACATAACATTAACCCACGAGCAACCAAGGAATGCAAGGATGAAACAGCTGAACTGCTGACCAGGATGTGTTATCGCTCACTTGAAAATGCACTGGATAGCAGAAGAGTGGAAGGTCGCTAATGTGATCTCATTTTTTAATGTTTCAAACCACTGAGTCTCATAACTACACACCACAAATTAATAGAGATTCTTCTAAAGAATCCAATTAATGGCCATATAGGTAAATGCGATACAATAGGAAAGGCGGATTTTGCGAAGGAGACTTATCTCTTACAAAGCTGTGAGAGTTCTTTGAACAAATCCCAGAGTCCAGACGGGGGAGATTTCGTGCAGCCTGTATCAACATTGTCAAAGGCGTCTATCCCGGGGCGCTGCCCGGCTCCCGGGAGCTCTGTGTTCCCGTCCACATTGCTTACAGCTTTCACCCTTCTGCAGAGAGTGCTCTGTCCGCGCTGCGCAGCGCCTAGACGCATCCCAGCTCGGGACCTGCTCCACTTGTGTTCACTTGAACTCCTCACCACCACAAATGTGCACAGAGGGCTGCGCGACCTCCTCTGGAGGGGCAGGCTCGTGTCCCTCACACTGCGAGCCTTGTCCTGTGAGCTGCCAGAGTTACAGCTTTCACCCTTCTGCAGAGAGTGCTCTGTCCGCGCTGCGCAGCGCCTAGACGCATCCCAGCTCGGGACCTGCTCCACTTGTGTTCACTTGAACTCCTCACCACCACAAATGTGCACAGAGGGCTGCGCGACCTCCTCTGGAGGGGCAGGCTCGTGTCCCTCACACTGCGAGCCTTGTCCTGTGAGCTGCCAGAGGACCTGGTCGGCCGGGTGGAGGATGGTGCCTGCCAGCCCTGCTCACCCAGCCTGGCAACAGGAGCTGGAAACAGAGCTGTGCAAGGGTCGGGTTTGCCCTCCTGGTTCTGGCTGGGCGGTCTCGTGTCTCAGACTCACAGGCTCTGGCAGGAACAACACAGCAGCGACCCTCTCGAGGCCTCTGGCCTCACCGTAGCAGGAGCTAAACAACAGGTCTTGCTTGGGTTTTCCTTCCTCCCTGACTTCCACCTTCTGTCTTCTCCCAGCACCCTCTGACCCAAGTACTGCCTCCTTACAGAAACCCAGAGATGGATCCATCTCCTCTCGCCCATGTGAACCGTCCTTTCCCCTGCAGGGAGCAGCCTCAGACCCAGCAGCACGCTCCCCCGGCTGTTGCCTGTCCCTGTCACCGATGCCTCTTGTGGCTCTTTCCCCAGTCCAGGCGTCACTGTGCCCCAGTCTCCCATGCCACCCAACAGGGATGCCCAGTGGCCCATGCCTGCCCACGCTGTGTCACGATGGGACCTGGAAGGAACTATCCAAGTCCCCCAGAGGCACAGCCCTCCTCCTTGCCACAGGACAGATTTCCAGGACAGGATGATGTGGCCGTGGCTGTTACCATCACTACAAACACACAGAGGTTTTTTCCTCCGTGAACAGCATGGAGGAGATAGCCAGGGAATGATCATTTATAGTCCCTTCTGGTAAAAATGAGGCACTGAATGAAGTTACTGGATTACAAATTCAGTAGAGACAAGACTGCGCAACACAACGCTCAGGCCAGCTGTGGAGCTCCTTGCTGCACGCCACCTGGATGCTAAAAGTTCATGTGAGTTTCTAAAGGGGGAGGATTTTCCTGCCATTATTTTTCTGTGACAAACTGCTGCACACAGAGATCCCATAACCAGTTCTGAATCACCCTGGGGCACAAATTCCAGGAGTTTGGGAAAGGATTGCTGTAGGAGAGGATCCCTCCCCTGCCTTGCTCCCTCCAGGAGCCTGTGCAGCTCAGCCTTTGGCCAGGAGATGGAGATGCAACATCACCTCCCAGGAAGGTGGGAGACACCTGCCCTGGCTTGGGTGAAGCTCCAGTGGCCGGAGCACCCTGCGGTATTTCAGTCTCGGCAGCATTTTTGACAACAGGGTTGGTTCCTCTGCATGTCCCCCTGTAAAGCTGCCACACGGGCCAGGGCTGCAGGCACCTGCAGAAGCAGCCGGACTGTACCCGTGACTCGCATCTCCACACTCAGCTTCTCTGCTACAGCTGTTTCCAACTGGTGAGATACCAATTTGCAGCAGAAGGGGTTTTTGCTTCTTTCAGTAGTTCCTCTTACTCATTTTTATCATTTTTCCAGCACTTTGGCTGTCAAAGGCATTCTCTTCTTTCTGTACGCCAACTTCTGTGTATCATTTTTGCTCACTGCTAAACGTAAGTGCCACGTAACACTCACGACCAGACCTTTAATTTCAAGTGACATTTTCTTTGATAAGATGACAGTAATCTGACTTCATTGTAGCAAGCTCTTTCAGCTTGCTTCCAGTGCACTTGCAATAATTTCCACGCCTCATTTTCCATCTTCATTTTGATTAAAAACAGTGCAATGTATTGTTAATGTGGGCATCCCATCTCCATTATCTCTTATTCATCCTTACAGCAGCGTGCCTTGTCTGTTTCTTCCGGATTCACTTTTTATTTGTACACCCGAGGACTTCCTCCTCTTTGCTTTGGTGTGCTCCGCAAGGCTGTATATTCCTTATTTTCTAGCAGTGCTGGCTTTATTGCTGCACAGATCAGCCTGGGGTTTCCTTGCTGATACACTGTGCTTCCCATTCCTCATGCACTCACTTTCTGCTTAATTAGAATTTCTTTCTTGAGGTGACTGTTCATCGAGTCAGGTCTGGAACTCGCTTCTTAAAAGCTGTTTCCTCTTGCTTGGTACATGGATACCCAAGAGTGTGAGCGCTTTTCAATAAATTCAAGCCCCATCCAGCTTCAAACCCACCTGTTCATTGCCAGACACTTACATACTTAGTTCTTCCTTCCTCTGTACTGAAGCCAAGTGCAGAGCTTTTGTAATCCTCTCGACTTTCTCCTCTCATTTTTCGGTTTCAGTTGTTGGGTTGGCTTCAACCCCAAATCTTCAGTTTTTTCGCTGCAATACAGCAAACAACGAGCTCCTTCCTCTCTGCCAGTGGCTGGGCACAGACCGGTGCTTTGACCATCTTCCATTTTGAGCTGAGAAATTTAATCTCCTCTAAGGCAACCCCAACAGCCATGTAACTCCCTTTCATGCTGACACTACCTCCTTTTTTCTCTAGTCCTAACCCAGCGAATGTTTGCTCTAGTTTTCCTGTTCAAGATCCTGTTTAGCTCTAGCCCCGTTTGCCCTTAGGCTCCTCTCCTCTGCTGCATTAGTAAATGTCTTCACATCCTTCACTCTGTTGTGTTAAATAAGTGCTCAAAGAAACATACTAGTTCTTCTGGTGCCCAGAAAAATAATAAATAATTAGGTATATAATTATATTTAGGATTTTAGATTATTGCTTTTCCTAGATAACTCAATGAACCCTGTTTTCTCTTTGTGTTCATTTAGAGGAAATATAATGTTAAAGATGGAAAACACAGGGAAATACTTAATCAATAAACACGTAAGGGTTGAGGAGTTCAAATTAATTGAATCCAGTTGTTTAAGACAAGGGCAGTGAGCTTGGTTCCCATGTTTAGAAAACTCTCCAAACCGTGCCTGATTCATACCAGTAGGCAGCAATATATCAGAATGAGTTCACCTCACCAAGAGTATTTTGGAAAAGAAGAGCTCTTACAAAAGTATCAAGGAAAATGTCAGCATAGGGAACAACCGTATCAACATATGGAGTTCAGTAAGAAAATATCTGTATGTGCACTGCTCTTGCTGCATGCATGTCATGCTACACAGAGGGCTCAGAGAGAATCTGATGGCTAGAGATGGAACTAGAGACTAAAAATGGATTTCAGGCATGATTTGAGCATGCATTTGAGGAGAAAAGAGTCTTCTTACTGCTGGAGAATTAAAAGACCCTGAATACCTGAATAGCCAAGGACAGAGTAGGAAAATACCCCTCTGCAAGAGAGGATTCAGAGACGGGACATCTGGATTCACTGTCAATGGAGAAGGAGGTACTGAAACTAGAGGCATCTGGCATCTTGGCTCTGGTGCTGCCCAATATCTCGAGCAGCCTGAACAAAGGAAGAGTGTACACTCACTAAATTCACAAATCATATTCAACAGAGAGGGACTGCGCAGATATGAGTTTGAAAAAGGTTCTGAAAAAATAAATGGATGCAGTTCAACAGGAGAATATTCAAAGAAAACACATTCCACGCAGCCATGACCAAGTGCATGAGTACAGGCTGGAGAAGCGCTGGCAGCAGCTCTGGGGACAGAGTATGTCTTAAGGAAAACAGGCGTCTGTAGTGTCACAGTGTTGGGAAAAAATGCAAATGACCTGGGGGTGCAGGAACTACATTGTGGCCTACAAGACGTGTAATCCTTTCACCTGAACTGAATCCTCTGAGGAACAGGAGGTGCTGAGTCTGTAGGAGACACTAGTCAGCATGGTGACTGTCCCCGGGTTGTACAAACCGAGCTGTACGGAAGGTAGGGAATTGTGGTGGTGTCCGGAGGAGGCAGGCGGCAGGCAGATGTAGTTCTCCATGATCCAATGCTCAGGATGACAGCAAAGAATGACGAGTGAGTTGCTCACTGGGATGAAGGATAGCAGAGACATTTGGATCTAAGTTACGGACCACGACAGAGAAGCCACTGGTCAATGTCTGGATGGGTCCCGTTAACATAAAAAAAGAGATGATAAATCTCAGGGGTAAAATAAAAACACCTAAGCAGGAAGCTAAAAAAGATCAGGATTTTATTGGTAGCCTTATAAAATGCTTCCTCTTCCATGCTTAGAATGGGATTGAGAAGTAAAAGGGCATTTCAGGACACGGTTATGGAAATTACGTTGGGGAAAGGATGGTAGAATCATAAGGAAATGGAAAACTGGAGGAATAAGAAAGCTGGATTCCATCTGAGCCTCAATGAAACCTGGCTGCTGCACAGTATAATGCAGAAGATACAGGGAGGCTTTAAATGAGAACCTGGAGCTAAGCTGTGCTGTGTGGAAGGCCACACAGTTTGAGATTGCCCGCTTTGCCTTAGGGATAAAAGCAAGAAAACTGTATTCTGACATGAGGACAGGATGGAAATCAATGACACTCAGGTGAGAAATTAGAATCAGTGAAGAACATCTGCACAAATAAAACTGCGTTTAGAAAAGTGCGCGGTGGTGAACAACCTGATCAGGTACAAATCTTTACATGCGCACATACATTTTATGAGCTAAAGAAACAGATAGATGTTGTGAAATATCTGAGCTGAAATGATGACTCTGGCACAGGAGGCATCTCAGAAACTTACTGGGTAGAAGAAAATCAGAGAACAGTATGACTGCAAGGGTAGAAATCATACAGAAAGGACAAACAGAGGATATGTTGCTGGGGCAGTAGCACAATACATTAAAAAAACCAAAAAAGGTCAGATAAGGTAAGAGATATAGCAACAAATGAACCACATTCCTGTTGGATTAAAATTCCACTCCCAAAGAGGAAAAATATAGCATTAGGGCTATACTGGGAACTTTCTGAGTAGAGTGCTGATGGTAAATATACCACTCAGAGGAAGTGCTGAGAGGCTATGGCGGCAGAAAGCCGAGAAATAAAGGGAGATCCAGTTATAGCCACGTTGAATGCAAGCCATGACTAGGAGAGTTGCAGAAACTGCATTTTAGCCACTCTAAATGACTGCTTTTTGGAGAAACTAACCAGAAAACCAACAAAAGGAGAAATACCAGTTCAGAAAGTTTCTTTGGAAAGGCCACTCAGCAAAAAAATAACCATGACGTACCCATATCAAATATTCTTTCAGGACTGAAATAATCCACAACAGTAATACTTAACTTAAGAGAGAAAGTGAGGAATGCTATTAAAAAGAAATTTAAAAGAGTAACCAAAAAGGTTAAATGCTTGAGGCAGCATGAAGATTGTTTAAAGATGCTATATTAGAGTCTCAGGGAAAATGCACCTAACAAAATAAAGACATTTAAAACATCGAAAAAGTCACCCTAGTTAAAAGGTGCATTAAAGGAAAATATTAAAGGAAACAGCCTTCAAAAACTGGAAGTCAGCAATTTTTCAATTATTAACGAGTGAATAACCTATCATTTAAAATTGAACATAGCAACAGAGGAATGGAAAGTAGTAACTGCGAACCTTTTAAAGAGCTCCTGGAAAACTACAAACCAGTCAGCCTTATTTCCATACTGAACAGACTGGTAGAAGCAAACAGAGAGTAAAATGATTAGATGCATAAATAACTATAATCATAATGCTGAAGACTCAGCATGTTTTTGTGGAAAGAAGCCATGCCTCAAAAGCCTCTTGCAGTTCTTTGAAGGAGGCAGCAAGCACACGGATGCATCCGATCTGCTTGATGCTGGATACTGGAATTTTCAAAGAGATTTTGACACAGCCATTCAGCAAGGACTCTTAGAAAAATTATGTGATCAGGGAGGACAAAACAAGGTCTTCCCGAGGAGTGACAGTTGATTAAAGCTGGGATACAACTGCTAGCAATAGTTTTAATTTACCCACTGGAAGCCCACAGGTTTTGTGCTGGGATTGCTGCTGTTCAACATATTCAGAAAAGTCCTGGAAAGTGGTAGAAACAGCTCCTGACAAAATTATCGTGGGTGGTCAAAGGAAAACTGGATAACCAGAAGCTGCAAGAGGATTTTATGGTATGGGGTGAATAAGTGACAAAATGTTGGACAAAATTCAACGGCAATAAATTCAAACTGTTGCAAAGCCCCTGATGGTGTCTGTGTACTGATGAGTTCTCAGATATTAACACTTAGGAAAGAGGCCAGGGCTCCCACAGACAGTTCCAAAAAATGATCACCTCAGTGTCAGCGCTAGTCAAAAAGGCAAACAGCAGACTGGGAACTGCCCGAACGGGGACAGAGGAAAAGACCAAAGTCGCCATACTACTACAGTGCTAAAGCGGAGCGGGTGGGCATGTCTTGACCACTTCACGCAGTTCTGGTCACTTTGTCTCACGAAAGATAGACGTTATGATTAAAGGTACGGATGTTCTCCTGCATGAGAAATAGCTGAACAGCCGAGGATACTTCAGCTGGAGAAGAGCTGATTCACATGAGGGATTATCACAGAGGAGGACAAAATCAGGGATGCAGTCAAGACAATAAATAGGAAACAGTGATTTACTGTTTTGCCGGTTATGGGAATTTGGGGGCATCAAACAGGATTATCTAGCAGTAAGTCTAATGTAAAAACAACGGATCACTTCTTCACACAAAACATAAGTTAAACTGCATAACCCATTGCCAGAGTGTATCGTGGGGGCCAGCCATGGTGGGAAAAAATTCCCCTATGGCAAATCGAACAAAAAGAAGCACACACAACATAAAACCCTGGAGGTTCTGAAACCTCTGATCCTTCCACACAAGATTGTTGAACTGTAAAACCTGCCACTGGGTAAGAACACTCTTACCCTCTTTCCTGGATCACCCCGAGACTCTTGGATCCACCCTGGATCTTTGGCCTCATTCTCACTCTTTGAATCTAGCTTTCCCATCTGCAGGGAGAGCAATCTAAATATCTGCTACACTAGGTACAGTACCAGGCTGCAGTATAGCCATTGCAGATTTCCTGATTTTTTTCCTGCAGGAGTGTTTCTGACCACTGTTGAACAAATTCCACAAAGAGAGACCGTTTCTTTTAGTTCAGAACACCATAGGCTTACTGGGACAGCAGAGAATTAGAGATAAGACCCTACTCAACTGAAGCATTATCTTCCAGAGCTCCAGAAGTTTCAGCTCTACTGAGATCTACAGAAAGAGAGCACATGGCAGACCCACATCCCTGCCCCAGAACAGCAGAGGGACGAACTGACCCAGAGAACCGAATCTGCGTTTTGGGCAATACCCCGACGCTGGGCCACAGGCAAGTCATCCTCCAGCTGGTGGAAGGAGACCAATGTATTGCCAGGGCACCAAATTCACAGAAATATCAGAACAGTCTGTCCTGGGGAGTTGCGTTGTTTGTGAAGGATAATATGATGTGCAACAGCATGAAAATATTGTGGGAAAGATCTGTAGGTGGAAACCTCAGCGTCCAGTAATAAAGATATTGTATAAGAACAGTGTCCTCACCCTCTGCTCAGAACAGTGATGTGGTCAGACAATGTTAACTGAGATTACAGAGGCTGCAAAATTGGGACAGGTAGTAATAGTGGGAGATTTCATCCACTGCCATACATACTAGGTTAATGCTTCACTGGGATGAGCTGTGGAGAAAAACTTTTTGGAAGCAATAAATGACTGCTTGCCAGAATTAACCAGTCTAAATTGTTTGACCCACAAGAAAAGATGTTTTTCAGGATGTGGTCTGGAATGATGCGTAAGACTCGGTTCCAGAGGTAGAAGTGGAAAAACTCATTTGTAATAACGCTCACAACATAATTAACTCTGTAGTGGGAGAGAGCAATCTAAATAAATGTGGCATGTGGATATTCAATTTCAAGAAAGGTAACTATGTACAAATGCAGCAATTAATCAAAAAAAAGCTGAAAAGGTGCAGTGCAAAAAACCCAAGATGACTACAGCTTGTAGATTGTTCACATACGCTGTTGAGAAATTGGTGGGCCCATCTGAGACCTATGGGCCAAAAGGGGCATTCAGTGGTGGCAAGACCACAGCAGAGAACCTCAGTGAATTTTTTTCCATCCATTGCTAACGCTGGTGACACCGACACGTGTTTCACTCCTGCGTGAGTGGCCAGGGCCACTGCACAGGCTGCTTTGCTGGGGACAGGGAGGTTTCCAAAATGATCTCACCTACAGAACGGGCTCTGGATGTAATCTGGAGGCGCGCTGACCTCCCACTCTGCGACATGGCCCAGTGTGCTGTGAAGAACACGGTCACTGATGGCATGGAGAAGCACAGCCTCTTGGAAGAAGGTCAGCAGGGCCACTAACACAAGCCCTGGCTCACAGACTGGCTGGAGTTCAGCAAGGGAGCCAGAGAGCACGTGGATAAAGGGACCAGTCAACCACCTATCTCTGGGTTTTCAAACAGCCTTTGACAAGGTTCTGCACCAAAGCTTTTTAAGAAACTAAGTTGCCATGGGCATGGAGGAAAGGTCTTGCTAGGAACAGACAGCTGGAGAAAGCGCAGGATGCAGGGTAGGGCTTAATGGTCATTCTTCAGCATGGGTAAGGGTCAGCAGTGAGGCCCCAGAGACTGGTGCTCGGATGGTTTTCATCCTCTCGGCGACCTCAGGCATGGAGGGGAGCAGGGAAAACCCCAGGTTTGCAGAGGATCCTCAATTCCTTCAGGTGGTTGAGTACTTCACCGAAGGTGAGGAAATCCAGAAGAACCTCACAGAACTGAGCAAGCAGACAAATGTGAGGCAGATGACCTTCAGTGTAGGAAAACATGGTGTACCCACAGGGAAAAATGATCTGTCTCAGGCCTGTGTGACACTGAACCTGTAAGGGCTCAGGAAGGAGCTCAGCATCATCATCAGCAGTTCTCTGAGATCATCAGCTCAGTGTGCAGTGGCAGCTGAAACATGCGATGAATGCTGGCCACTGTCAGCACGGGTGATAATAACAAAGCAGAGGGCATCACCGTGACCATCTGGAACACCTTGGTGCAGCCACATCTTGGGGGCTGTGTGCGGTTCTGGTCTCTGCATCTCAAGAAGGACATGGAATCATAGAATCATTAAGGTTGGAAAAGACCTCAAGGATCATCAAGTCCAACCGTCACCCCAACACCACCTAACTCACTCCATAGTCTCCACTTGAGAGAAGAAAAGGCAGGGAGTGTGGATAAGATGAAGGCTTAGGAAACTGTGAAAGCAATGACTTAGCTGAATGCAAGACAGCTATTTTACCAACCTGCAGCACTAGAACTAGGGGAACTTCCTGAAATTAGTAGGAGAATGGTTTCGAACAGACGAGTTAGGGCAAATTCACAGACAATAGATACAGAACGGGCACTGACGGAATAAGCTGGGATGTCCACAAGGATTGTGCATGATGTGGGAGAACAAGGGGGATGGACCACAGGCAGCTGCTCTCCCTAAACAGGATCAGCTGGAGACAGAATCTAGGCTAGGTGGAGTATCATCTCACCTGGTAAAACATTTTTTACATTTTTAAGAAATGAAGCGATACTCATAGACAGATGTGTCCTCAGGAAGTGTCAGTGTTGGCAGACACGCAGTTGAGGCTATCTGAAAGCCAAACAGCAAGGTAAGAGCAAGAGGATGAAGCAGAAGAAGGTAAAGCACCAAAATGAAACCTGACATTGATAAGGTGAAATGAAGAGGAAAAACAGTGTATTATTATCATGGAGAAAAAAAAGAAGAGCTCCCTTATTCACTATTTTGGTAATGAATATTTTCTCAGTGTCACCAGTCTTTGTCACAGTATGTCTTACCTGTATGTACCAGCAAGAACTTGATCACAATCAATCAGGATAAACTTCTCCAGAACCTGGCCTGCAAATTTCTTGCCTGCTTTGCTGTAGTATGTGTCTCCACTCAGACATCTGATGCGCATGTTCTGAAACGAAAGCAAGCAGAGTTAGGAAGGGGACACGTATTGAAGAAAACAGAAATGTTCCCTTATCCATCATCAACGGACTCCCTCAAGCAGGAGCTCTGCTCCCAGATGCAGAATGCAGTGAGGCATTAAGTGTTTCCTGGCTTCTGCATACCAAATATTTTGTCACACTGTTTTCTGCAAGAGAAAAACACCAGCAAATATGAACAAGTTGCACTTAGGTTCAAATGCTGTTTTGAAAAAAATTTGGAGAATCCTATGAGCCTACAGATCATTTCTCAAGTATGTCAGACTATACAGTTTCTTCCAGATTATCGATAATATCCAACTAACCACGCTAGTGGATGGCTCTGCATTTAAACTAAGTTTTGACCCATAACAACTAGCCAGTTTCTAATCAGCCAAATGTGCTGTTCTGATTTTATACAGCAACAAGCTTCTTAAACCCCAAATATCACACAATAGAAAAGATTTACAGAAAGGTGTGTCTACATTTCAGAACTGCCTTTTATCTGTATGTTTAAAAATTATATTACAATTTTCAGCTGCAGTACTCAAGTGAAACAGACGTGATCCTCATCTGTTTTGAACTTCTCTGAAAACTGACTGTACAGAACGGGGATGAAGGCTCTCAGTGTCCATCAGGAGCCTTTTTCATCATGTGAGGTTTCTGTCCATAATAAAAGTTGTTCACACCCGAGCTGGGGAAGGCAGAAGGGAACAGTCACTGGAAAGAGTTACTGGCCTGGTCTGTACCATATGGTGCCAAACAAAACATCTCGTATGGAAACACACATCCCCCCCGGCTGCACCTATGCTGGCCACCTCATCCCTCCCTGCCCTCCAGGCCACGGCTTGGGTACACCAGGAGCTGTCACAAACTGTCACCACCTGCCCTTGGCCCAGCAGATCCCTTTGTGGGCAGCTCACCCCTGTCTAGCATCAGCCCTGCAAAAGGCGAAGACCCCCAGCTGTCGGTACGGCTGCACAGGCCACCGGGGCCATTTCGTCTCTTGGTGGAG
>NW_010141789.1:0-674 GCF_000699245.1 Pterocles gutturalis
GGCGTCTAGGCAAGAAAGTCTATCAAGCCACCGTTACTTTGCAGCTTTTATTAAAAATATAAATATTAAACATCCTCTTACACAACAAAATCGACCGAGCGCTGAAAAGATGTTTTATTGTGAAAATGTTTACAGGGAAAAAAGTGGATTTAAAGTAGCTTACAGAGATTCCCCCTCCCACCTCCCTGCCCCCAGCAGAAAAGTTATCTGTCTTCTTGGCACCATTTCTTCCAATGCTCACACATCCCTACGTAGCGATGGCACTAGAATAACCGGGAAACGGAGAAATAAATAAAGGTAGGGGAGGTTACAAACGACACTCGTGTTTCTGCACTTGGTACACGGTTCAAGGGACAGAGGCTGTTCGGAGTACACCCTTCTAGGTTTAAAGCTATATAAAAATAAAGAGATGACACCAGAGCAGCACTATGGTACATCGGACGGTGTAATTATTCTTGTGCTAACCGCGGAATCTCTTTGGCAAGGCGGGGAGGGGCCGTTTCATTTCCCGATTATCTCCATCAGTTTCCTGTTGCTGTGAGCTTGCTGCGCTAGCTGCTCGGCTCGGGCCATCTCCAAGACTTCTCGCAGAAGGTGGAAAGTCAGATCCAGAGAAATCGGGGGCTCCTCGGATCGCTTCTCCCTCTCCACGGCCTCCCCCTCGGCGTCGCCCT
>NW_010141789.1:698-976 GCF_000699245.1 Pterocles gutturalis
CTGCTGCAGCTGTTGCACCGCCGCCCGGAAAAAGTTGCTGGCAGCGGCTTCGGGCTGTAGGTGGCTGGTGCTGCTGGAAGAGGCGGAGAAAGAGCCAACGGGTCTCTTGTTGAGGTTGCCCAGGCGCAGGAAATACTCTTCTCCCATGCGGAGCAGGACGGGCAGAGTTTGCTGCTGCTGCTGCTGCTGGAAGAAATCTGGCTGGTGCAGAGCCCCGTGGGCGGCTCCCGGGCTCTTGCTGAGAGCTCTGCACTCCTGGCAGGGCAGGAGGGCGACCA
>NW_010141790.1:0-223 GCF_000699245.1 Pterocles gutturalis
TTGGGAGGAGGCGCCTTGCCGAGGAGGGGGCTGGAGCGGGACCCGGTTAATCAATTGCGTTATTGATAACGAGCTGCTCGGGGCTGTCGGAAGGAATTTCGGGGCGTTTGATTCTGCGCCAGGGCTGGGCTCTGGCCATTGTTGCGGCGCTGGATCCTCGCGGCTGCTCGGGCTGTGTTTGAGTTGGACCAAAAGCTGTTTTCACAGCTGCCGGGCCGGCGGA
>NW_010141790.1:261-553 GCF_000699245.1 Pterocles gutturalis
GCGCGCGGTGCGGGGCAGGGTGGCACCTCCCAGCACCAGGCTGCTGGGTCCCCCCCAATGCTCGCCTGGGTCTGCACGTGGGGAAAATGTTCTGAGTTAATGGAGGTGTTGCAGGGAGCCCGGTTTGACAGCGTGGGTTTGTTGTTAAACTCCCAAATAATGTGCCCAGCTGCGTTTCCTGGAAGCCAGGAGGGCGCAGGATGGCGCGAAGCTGGTGGGGCTGGTCCGGGACACTCAGTCCTGCGGTGGGAAGGGGATCAAAGTGTCCCCAGGGCGCAGGGAGTGGGGTTGT
>NW_010141790.1:565-5001 GCF_000699245.1 Pterocles gutturalis
ACAGAGTGGGAATGAAAGGCGCTTTTGTGGCCTCTTTTGGGAGTTGTCACTTCTTCTTGTGTGGGACAGGGACGGGGATGCACAGGAGGGGATGGGGACAGGGGTGTGTGGGACCAGGATGGGGATTTACAGCAGGGGACAGGGACGGGGACGCACGGGAGGGGACAAGGAAGGGGATGCACAGCACTGCTGCTGGGCAGCCTAGTTCAGTTCGTGGGAGGTTGCTGGGTGCTGACAGTTGGTTTTTCTTCTTCCCTTTTTTCAGACAGAAATTGCTAAAAGACTGAATACGATTTTAGCCCAGATCATGCCTTTTCTGTCACAAGAGGTAAGGACGTTTCCACACCCCAGATGGGGGGAGCTGCCTCTCCTTGGGGGGTTTTCCTGATCCCACGGTGGGGGAGCAGAGACCTGCTCCCACCAACCCTGCCTTTTGGGGAGGGGGGCTGCTCTGGGGTGCCCCATGAGAAATGGGGCTGGGTTCCTACCTGCATGTTGTGCAAACCCCTCGGGGTGGGGGGAACCGGACCCCACGAGGGGCTTTGCTGGGCGGTGGGGGTCTGTGCCAAGCCTGTGGAGCAAAAAAGGCTGCGAGGGGCTGCTCCGACCCACCCTGTGCCTGGGCTGCTGCACTCCTGAGCAAAATAGAAACAAAAAAAAGGGGGGACCAGCTCTGGGGGGTGGGTGTCCTGCCTCGGTGGCCCCGTGGCTGGCTCTGACCTGGCCGTGTCCCTGTGTCCCCGCAGCACCAACAGCAAGTCGCACAGGCTGTTGAGCGTGCCAAGCAAGTGACAATGACGGAGTTGAATGCTATCATCGGGGTACGTGGACTTCCCAATCTGCCTCTCACCGTGTGTATACCCCTTTTATTCCTATCATTTACCATCACCAGAGGCAACCCTGCGCTCAGGGGGGTGAACCAAGGGCGGCTCACAGCCCCCCCAAACACCAAATCTCCCCCAATCTGGCATCGGGCGAGATGGGGGGTGGCAGCCACCGCTGGGGCAGCCCCGTCCCCCTCCCCGTCCCCCTCCCCGGGCACTAAGGTGGCACTGGGACCCCCCGCCAGCCAAATGGGGTGTTCTCCATGGGACTGGGGCACAGAGCGGGACCGGCGCCCGGCAGCCCCCCGACAGCCCCCCTGAGCCCAGGCGTGTCTCTGCGTGTGCTGTTGATGTGAAATGTGCTGTGAACTTTTCGGAGTTGTTGTTCCATGCATTGACTTACCCGCTCCTTCTTGCCGGCCTTTCTCTCACAGATCTCCAGTGGGTTTTGGTTTTTGGTTTTTTTTTTTAAGACTAACCATTTTTATGTCTCTTTATGTCACCGCAGCAAACCTGCTCTGCTGGGGCTCCCATCACCCTGGGACATTGATGGCCCTAGCCAGCATCCTGGGGTGGGGGCTCCAGCGCTCCTCTGGGCTTAGGTGTTTGTTTTTTAGAAAATACAAATTTTTTTTTTTGGTAATAACTATTTGCACTTTTTTCTCAAGCCACGAGGATCTTTGTGTTTCTCTACATTGCGACTTGCTCATATATAAGTTTTTCTGGTTTCTGGCATTTCCTGCCCGCTTCTTGCACCTTCCCGACAGGCTGGGAGGTGAACTGGCGGCAGGGACTGGGAGATGCTGGGCTCTGATCCGGCAGGCTGGGAGGTGAACTGGTGGCAGGGACTGGGAGATGCTGGGCTCTGATCCGGCAGGCTGGGAGGTGAACTGGTGGCAGGGACTGGGAGATGCTGGGCTCTGATCCGCCTGCCCGCTTCTTGCGCTGATCCGTCAGGCTGGGAGGTGAACTGGCGGCAGGGACTGGGAGATGCTGGGCTCTGATCCGGCAGGCTGGGAGGTGAACTGGTGGCAGGGACTGGGAGATGCTGGGCTCTGATGAGCTGCTTCAAGCCGCAGCTGGGAGCCCAGGCAGTTAGAGGCAGATATTGGAATTCAATGACGGTAAATGAGCGGGGCCCATGACCCCCATTTTCAAGGTAATTGCTTCCTCGGATCAGAGCGAGCGTCTCCCGTCATTAAGCAGCCAGCCAGTTAATTGCTGTGCCTGATGGACTTTGAGCAGGCAGGAGCTGTGGGCAGCCCGGGAGCGGGTCTGGATGGCAGCGGGAGCATCCCCTGCTCCGGGAGGGACCCGGGGGTGGCATCCGCGCGATGCCCTGCGCTGGGGTGGCTGAGGATGGCAGAGCTCGTCTCAGCTGGGCTGCGTGCCCCCCGAGAGGTGAAACCAGGAGGTTCTGGGGTTTTTTTCCAGCAAACAAAATTTCTCGCCTCTGTGTGCGTGGGGTTTGTTATTGTAGGGATGCTCACGCGGGGCAGATGGCTCATGTGCGTGTTTGCTCCTCTCGAGTGGGCAGCGCGCTGGGGCGTGCACGGACCCACGCCCTGTGTCCCGCAGGGACGGGTGGCTCCGCTGTCCCCTGCCATGCCTGGCAGCCAGGGGAGGTGACGATAAACTGCACCAAGGTCTTGATGCAGGTGCTGCAAAATCGACAGACACGAAAAACCTCACCGAATCATTAAAACCTTTTATTTTTTTGCCCCTTTTGAGGTCAAGAACTGTTAATTTTATGCATCTAGGCCATTGTCTCCCAGCTCCTCTGCTTCAGGCTTCTGTGAAATTGAGCCCTTGATTTGGTTATAGCTCTGGAAATGATTAGACTACTTTACTAAATTTAACGCAAGTGGTGAACTTAAGTGGTGAACCATTAAATCGGTTAACAAAGGCATGAAGCATGATGTACATAATCCAATTAAAAACACTCTACATACGAGATATTTCCTTGCCAGCCTTTCTCGTAAACCGTAACCTCTTCATATCTTCACCATCTTTGTCTGGCACATGCCGAGGGGCTCCTGAAGGAAAACATCCCCGTGTCTGTGCATCTCCATCCAGCTCCTCTCGCCTGGCTGGGACCTGGGGACCGGGTGACGCTGATGTCCCCGCTGTCACCTGGGACTAGGTTTGCAGCACCTTTGTCCCCAGCCCCTTGCTGCAGGCTGGTGGTTTTTGGGTGCTGAAGGTGTCTGAAGAGCTCCTGCAGCCCCGGGCTGGTTGCAGCAAGCCCCCATGTGATGTGGTTTTTAAAAACAGCCTTTTCCAGGGAGGGGAGTAAGGGATGGGGAGGGGAGGTGGGCTTCTCCACAGAGGAGACACTAAGCAAGAGCATTGCTGTGCTCCACCGCGTCCCTCTGTGCCGTGCAGCCCCAGGCGGGTTTTATCCGCCTCCGTGGGGTCTCCAGGATGTGATTCCCCAGCTCCGTGCAGGAGGGATGTGCATCGACCGCTCCCTGGGATACCGTGCCCGAGCAGGATGGAGCGATCCGGGA
The DNA here is from genome assembly GCF_000699245.1 of Pterocles gutturalis. Lineage (NCBI taxonomy): Eukaryota > Metazoa > Chordata > Aves > Pterocliformes > Pteroclidae > Pterocles > Pterocles gutturalis. The sequence goes on from NW_010141790.1 coordinate 3,900, forward strand.
AGGGCGGCGGAGCTGGGAGCAGAGCCCGCGGATGCTCCGGCATTGCGAGCGCCTGCAGCGGGGATGTGTGCTGGGCTCGTCAGCTCCTCGTCTTCTTGCCGTGGGAACGACCCGAGCGGTGCATGGGATGGAGCTCTGCAGCCCCAAGGTGTGATCTTTACTGTCCCATGGAGCTTCCCAACGCCGGGCGGAGGGACGAGGCTTCAAACCCACGCTGCGTGGCAAGGAGGCTTTCCAGATGGATTCTGCTCATCGGTTCCTGCTGCCAAAGGGGAGAACACCACCTTCAGACGTTATCTCGGGCCACAGTGGGATGTTGTCTTGAAATTTGTTTCTACCCCTGCCCTGGAGCGGAGCTCAGACCTCAGGGGCTGGTCGCCTGCAGCTCACCGAGCCGTTGGATGGATGGATTTACTGTCAGCATAACAAAAAAAGGAAGAAACCATCAGTTTTCTGCTCTGCTGGAGGACGAGGCTCAGGGTTACGGTTCTTCCTGTGTTCCTGGCTCTGGGTGCTGCTGCCCGTGCTCATGGTGGAGCTGCGTTATCTCCCGGGGCTGTGCCCGGACTGTGCCCCCCGTTGGCATTGTGGGGCTGGAGCATTGCTGCATGGACCCGGCATGCCCCTGGGACCGTGATCCCCTTCCTGGGCTCCCTGCTGCTGTGGGGGGCCGTGGCCCCAGTGTGGAAAGCTGCTGGGAGGAGCGTGATGCCGTGCAGACGTTTCTGCCCACTGTGGAGTTTGGAGGTCGCAGAGGATCCAGCATCGGAGCGGGGCACAGCCCAGCCCTGCGGAGCTGGAGGGCTTGCGGGAGGAGTGTACGGTGCTGGCAACCCCCCAAAAAAGGGGTTGTCCGCGAGGGTCATGCCCCGGCGGCCACCCCTGCCTCTCTCCTAAATGGGTGGAAATCACGTGGGACCGGGGCTGGAAGGAGCTGCATTGATTTCAGCCAGAGCGGAGGCTCTGTTCTCTGCTTTGATGTTGGATGGATGGATCTCGGTATGTGTGCACAGCAAGGGACATGCCGGCACGGTGCTGGTGTGACCAGCAGAGCCCGTGGGGCTGGGGACCCCCCCGTGGGCCATGGTGCTCCGCTCACCCT
>NW_010141790.1:5089-6344 GCF_000699245.1 Pterocles gutturalis
GAGGGCACAGTGATTTGTGCTTTTCCTGTAACAGCGTTGCCAGGGCCTTAATTGCCTCCGCGATCGGGCTCCTGCCACGGCCGAGACCTCCACGCTGCCCGGAAGGAGCTGCGGTTCGAGATAATGCATCTGCTCTGCCTGCTGCTGCCTCTGGGCGCCGACCCCGCCTGGCATCCTGGGGAGGGGGGATTTCCCTCTCCCCCCCGAGAGCCTGGCAGGGGCGGGTCACCCACCGGCCGTGGGTCGCCCACCCTCGCTCGGTCCCGTGGTGCCCGTCGGCATGTGACAGCAAGTCACCCCTTCCTGCCGACCCCCAAAATAGGTGCTTTCGAGGGGAGGTGGGTGGAACCGGTGCTTCCCCTGCAGACGTGGTCTCAGTGCGGGGTTTTTTGCTGAAAAGCTGCATCCTGGCTCCTGCAACCGGGGCTGCAGGGGCTGGCGGGGTGTTTGCAGCGTGCACACCGAGGGGTGCGCGGGGTGTGCACCGAGGGGTGTGCAGGACATGCACCAAGGGGTGTGTGGGGTGCAGGGTGTGCACGGGGTGTGCACCAAGGGGTGTGCAGGACATGCAGCAAGGGGTGTGTGGGGTGCAGGGTGTGCACCGAGGGGTGTGCAGGGCGTGCAGCCTGCCCTCGGCATTGCTGGGGGTCTCTGTGCACAGCCTTGCAGCAGAGCCGCTTGCTGCATCGTAGACGTTGGGGGCTGCAGGCTTGGAGGGCATTGGCCTTGATCGAGGGTGGGAGCAAAAATTAAGTGCACCTTGCGTGCATGATGGGGTCAAGCTGTGCCCTGTACGAAGCTGAGCGCAGGACCCCTCGGGTTAAACCCACTTCTGCTGCTTCCCCAGCGTGTTTTGTGGGCTGTGTTGCAGGGGCTGGTGCTGGGGTATCAGCCCCCCACCCCTTGTCAGTTCGGGGGCACCTGGGTGCATCCCCTTGCAGTGCTGGGGAAGATGTGTTGGACATTTCATTGATGAAATGTTGGAAATGTAGGATCCCCCATCACTGGGGGGTGTTTCTGGTGTGTTCCTGCTGCCGTGGGCAGAGCGGAGCTGTGCTGTGGTGGCATGGCAGCAGCCCAGGTGTCCCCCCCCCAGCCCCTCCGTCCCACTGGGGGTCAGTTCCCCAAATGCAGCTTTGGGGTGCTGCTGGGGGTGTGGGAGGGGGGTCAGGAACTCGAGTGCCAGCACCGGGACCCTCCCGGCTGGACCACTGGCGTCCTTGGGGTGGAGGAGCCACCAGAACGGGGGCCTGGG
>NW_010141790.1:6354-6574 GCF_000699245.1 Pterocles gutturalis
GGGACACCGTGGAGGGCATCCCATTGGGACTGGGATTGCCAGTCCCTACCAGTCAGGCAGGACTTCAGCTTGTTGTCAAGTTTGTGTTTGAAATAGAAACACAGAGGACGTGGGTTTTTTTTCCTTCCTCTTCCCAAAGCTGCAGTTCAGCTTTTTCCAGCTAAAAACAAGCAGGTGATTCCCGTGGCGGGATGCGTGCGTGCTGGGAGGGCTGGGATGC
>NW_010141791.1:0-10119 GCF_000699245.1 Pterocles gutturalis
TATGTAAAAAATAATTTTCATATATTTAAAATGCATTTTTATATTTTTTTAATGTGTAACCCAGCATTTGTTAGGCCTGTTGGGGAAAGAAGGAACTATTCACTCCTCTCCTTCACTGCTCGTCGCCCCAGGAGGGCTGAGGGGGACCTTGCCCCCATAGCTAGAGGGGAAATTGCTTCCTGATGCCAGCAGCTGCTGTGCTGTTGTAGCCTGTGGCACAGATACACAACACTGCTTAGACCACAGACAGATGGAAGAGGTTGTTTTTTTTAAAAAAAAAAAAAAAAAGTGTGAACCTATTATATCAATTAATTTTTTTTTTTTTTTTTTTTTAATGTGTTTTTTTGTTTTTAATGTGCTGTTTTGCTTTTGGAATCAGGCTTCTTGGTACAAATCCAACAGCTGATTCCACCAAATGACAGTGATGGTGGTGCCCCTTCCTGAGGATATGAGATCCCAGCCAAGGGTCACTGAGATCACAGGACAACATGGGAATTGCTTTTTGATCCACAAACCAGTTCTCGTTTACCCCAATCTGTAAAGGTCCAAACCCCAAAGCGTTTCAGGCTGTTAAGGGCAGCAGGACCCTCTAGCTGGACAGATGTCCTGCTGTAATGGGAGCCTTCTTGGGAGAAAAAAACCCAAGACAGAGATTGAGCTGCAAAAACAGCAGCTCGGACTGCGATTTGCTTTCACGTACAAGCTTAAAATGTTACAGCAGGTTTTAAAACGAACTCGGGCTAAGAACAGAAAGCAGCTGCCCCATTGTTTTTATACACATTAGTGCGTGCTGCAGGAAGTGAAAATTTGTTGTCTGTCTGCAATGCCTGAGCTTCAGCTGGTATTTAACTTCCTCACAGCAAAAACTTTCCGGGAGGAAGAAGTGACTTTCCATGCACAGTGAAGGCAGGCGATACAGGGTGTTAAGGTTCTGAAAGGGCAAAAGTAACGCTGTTGGTATTGATAACAAGATCCTACTACCCTGCTTCATGTGCTTTTACCTAAAACTCAAAGCATTTTACAGCTGTGGGAAAATAATGGCAAAAAGGGAATTGAAGTGTCAAGGGAAGATATCAAAATACACAGCAGATGTGTAGCAGAGCTCTCCCCTTCCATCTTGCCAACCCACAGTGCCCCCGTGAATGCGTTGTGGTATTTCATGCAAATTTGAATGTTTATTCTTTCATTTCAGTTGTTGATGTGCAAAGATTATTTTACAATTTTATTTTTGCTGCTGTAAATAGACGTGTTGGAAAAAAAAATCAAAGCTTCTGAATGACTTGAAGACTTAATGGTATCCAAAACATAGGCTCCTAGATGCTATGTTTTGAATGTGTGGTTTAAAACCATACTTAAGCACCGCAAGTTACCGGATATGGTAGTTGGTGAGCAAGTGATGTGCCTAGCCCTGCAAAATGTGAAGCCACAGTGTACTATGGAGTTTTAAACACATCTGCACGAAAAAAAAAAATTAAAATGGAAAATCAAACCCATTTCTCCCAGAGCAATGTACCATGACCAGAACATTTTCCAGTCTGTAACTAAATCCCAGCAAATACTGATCCATCCACTGGAAGAAGGGAAGTGATATACAAGCACGTGCTATTGCTTTTTATTATTATGCAACTACAAATGCCCAATAGCCTTAGCTCCTATAATTGTGAACTGACTTTTCAAAACCAATATTTTACTTTTTATTTCAAACCAACTTTGTTACACAACGGATCTAAACTGCTTTCTTGTTCGATAAAGATAAAAATAATTTTGAAAATTATACAAAAATATTTGTTAACTTTCCATTTTTTTTAAAGTTGTCTGGATTTAAGTTGTTTGTTTTCCTGATTTGGATTTTTTTTTTTTTTTGGCATAGCAAATCACTTATTTGTACAGTTTTACTACAGACTTAGCACCTCAAGGTTCCTAAGCTCTCCTATTCCAAACAGAGACATTGTATGGTGTAAAACGCCAAGATCCTTTCAATAGCCCTTTGGCTAACATGGAAGACCACTCTGCAGCTATTATTACCACCTCGCCTTTCCAATATCTTGCTTAAAGCTACTTAACTGTTTCAAATAATGAATATTGCCCTTATGGTGATTCAGGGAGACACACACACAGAGCCCTAGGAAAGAGCAGCTGAGAAGCTACTGAGTAATCCTAAGTACACAACATCTGAAGCCCGTACCAAGGTCAGTAGGGCTTTTACAAGAGCTGTCTGTGCAATCTCACAGATGGACCTTTATATCAGCACAGAGGCTGTGATCAGAAAAAGTGGCCAATTTGCCTTGGGGTAAGAGTTTAAAACGTGCCTTGATCTGTTTAAAAAACCCAGCATCACTAGAGGCAGTGACAAGCGATGATAAAGGTCTCATTAAGCCTCAGCGGAACCAAACACAAACTCCCCTTGTTGCTGGTCTCCCCAACATCAAACAGGTTGCTTGAGGAGAGCCCTGGGAAGAGGTGGGAGCTGGGGCCAGCAAAGGTCACAGCTGAACCTCTGTGTCACAATGAGAAAATAAAGGGGCTCCTTATACACCGAGAGGGTCTGCATTTATACGCTCAGCTCCTGCGAAAGGGCTCCACTATAAAAGTGAGCTTCATCTCCTGCTAGCATTAAATGTTCTTGTATACTTTGAAAACAGTTTTTGTGCTCTTTATCACATTTTTCCTTCTGCTCTGAGCAAATGTTATGGTGAAATAAGGGATGTTGGCAAGAACTCTGGGGATTAACTCCTAGGAGCTGGTTCAAAAACAGAGGCACATCAGCTGCAAGAACATCCTTCTCCTGTTGTCAGTCTGAAGAACCAGCCCCACTAAAATCCTTGTTACAGCAGAATGACCTCTTTGCCATAAGCACCAGCTACCTCTCCAGGTTTCCTCCCTTTTTTCCTCTTTCGGACTTGCAGAAGGTTTCAAATAAATACAAACACATCCCTTTCCAAATCCCTTAGAAATGGTACTGGCAACCAATGGTTCTGTCTCATCTGCTCTGCTGACTTGTGGGAATGGTCAAAAATTTCAAGCAAAAACAATTTCAACAAAAATAAAAAAATTTCAACAAAAATGTCTTCACTGCAAGAGTGATGAGGCATTGGAACAGGCTGCCCAGGGAAGTGGTGGAGTCACCATCCCTGGAGGGGTTCAAGAAACGTGTAGATGTGGTGCTTCGGGACATGGGTTAGTGGGTTGGGTGGTGTTGGGTTGACGGTTGGACTTGATGATCCTTGAGGTCTTTTCCAACCTTAATGATTCTATGAACTGTACAAGGGCTGAAAATCACCGATTGTCCCAGCTACAGTTTTCTCTGCTGACTCTGCCACAAGAAAAGCCTCCACTCCATGTCTGGGATGTCATCCGGAGACTCGAGTGAAACCATCATGTCACCGAACAGAGGCAAATGAAATGTCACCAGGAATACATGCTAATCTCCGCTGAGGTGACCCAGCTATGCCAACATCTAGATTGGAACAAGCAACCCTGCAGAGAGAAGTCATCCAGCCTCTTATCTGTCTTCTCAGCCACGGAGGTCTTGACAACCTGTTATGCATATGTCATCTGTAGCGCTCTTCGGAGTGAAGTCTTTCTTAGTTAGAAATAGTCCAGTTTCCCGAGTAACAAGGTTGATAATTCACAAGGACGATCTAGTCAAGACTTGCTATTTAAAGTCCATTTCATCCTCCACTTACCACACTTAGAAAATAATCACACTTCTTTTCTGATGACTTCTTCATTTACTCAGCGGTGTTCTCAGTAGGTGTCCCCAGTCTGTGACACACATGAAAGGAAGAGAAGAGCAGCTGAAAAAACAATCCAGTGGCCCATTCTGGTGGGGACAGAAAGCTGGGGTTTGCTTGGCCACAATGAAAAATAACAGCTGTGTTCTGCCCTGTGATCCACAAAGGATCCCAGAGGATCAAGGAAAGTGGCTGCAAGAGGTCTGGGGAGGTTTAATCCTGCCGACATCGAGCACTCCCTGCTGGGACCCGTGGCCTTTTGTCTGCTCCCTCCCTGCCCTTGTGACTTCCTCCCTCCTCATTTCTGCCATCTACCTCCCATCGCCAAGAGTATTCCAGCGTTGAGTCAAAGCGTTCCTGAGGGAGAGATTCATGAGGCTGAGTATTGAATTCATAACCATCAAAACAACCCTTGCTCCAGCTAGTCTTGCTCAAGGCTGTTATCTCCAGTGTATGGATTCGGAGCAGCCTTTTGGAAAAAAAAGGCCTTGACAGGTAATGACTTCTTTTATTAGATTCTTTGGACTGAGATGAGATCCTGCCTGTTGAACCAGTTCAGTCCCCGGGAGTGCCAACAGGCAGAACAGAACTCTCTGCAAATGGGTGAACTGGAACACCTATTTTCCATTCCGTTGGAATTCATGCCCATGTGGTAGTGTTGCTCATTGACTTCGTTCCATCTGTGACGCGGTATGCATGCGACGTAAGACCAGTGGCTTCATACACAACAGAGCAGCTGTGGCCTCCATTCATCCTGTGCAAATTCTGCTGACTTCCATGAGCTTTGTGTGAATGTCTGTCCCCAGCACGGAGCATTAGTGTAACGAATTAGTAAGCTCTCAGCTCTATCTGCACATGAAGGCATTTCTAAATTAAAGATCATTATTGTAGGTTGGCTGTAAGGGAAGCAAACTCCTCCTCTCTTTACATCTTTCTAGCATCTTCTGCTGCTCTCCTGCAAGACGGATCTGGAAAAGACTCAACCAGACAGAAAATGTAACTTCCACCCAGCGCGTCCGTCGAGCAGGGATAACCACGGGCTGTCATCCGCCCCCTGTTCATGGAGTCACAGCCAACACTCCTGTCCATGCTTCCCTAGAAAATGCTTGAAGAACTGATGCAGAGCCAAAGCTGAATCTTGAAAGGAAGGACTGAACTTCATTCTGAGCAAAGAAGGAAGACTCGTGAGCGCAGGATGATTTAAGCTCGCTTTTCCTGCAGTAACCCTGATGAATCTGCCCCACTGCATACAAATGAGCATGCCACATGATGTGTGAGTCTAAGGCAAACGACCTGAAGAGGACTGGCTGATGTGGATGACTGGCGGCAGCTTCAAGCCATGACTCAGATTAGTGCACTTTGAGCTTTATAGGTTTTGAGCGGTCAGCTCAGCCTAGCAGCCACAGTTTAGAAGTCTTCGGTGTAGCCAGTTAACTGACATTATAAAATTGTCATTAAAAGAACTTTAATGTGTTTGCCTAAATGAGTCATATGATAGAGCAGTTCATTATCAAAAGCACAGCATTGAAACTCTAGGGGTTTTTTTGTTTTGTTTTAGTAAAAGACTGTATTACACTGCTACATGAATACATGGACCAATGTGTCACACTGGATTAAATCAACAATACCAACCATTTGCTAAGAGCTTTCTAGCTCCATTTTATTTTTTATCTCAGTACAAGTATTGCTTTTTCCATTTCCCCCCACCTCCACCAAAGCTTGCCCACCTTATCCCTTCTTCTTTTTAATTTCTCTGGATCTATTTCTTCCCTTTTTCCCTAAGCCATTATTTTTCTTTCTCTAATCTGTTGTTAAGGATCATTCTACACTTAGCAATATCACTGCGAAGTGTCAAAGCTTTAGAAATCATTCCTTCAAAGTCTACATGAGTCACAAGCACAGAAATCTCATATTTCTGCACACACACACACACAAAAAAAAAATGCACAGTAATTAATTAATCCCTGCCACTAAAATATCTGGCATATATTACCTATATCTTGGTAAAACTGTATCAGGGCTTGGGCTTTTACCCATCTAAGCATTTTGGGTTTATTTTAGCAATTAGACCTTTAATCAAAGTATTTCTCCTAGTCAGGCTCTGAGATGTGGAGCAAGCCTGAGGGTTGGAAAATGCAGTGGGTGGAAATTCCATTGAGACTGGCTTTTATGGATTCAAAAAGCTGACACAGGGAGACTCAGATCGTCAGAGAAGCTGGCCTCAGAAAGCAGAATCCACTTGTCTGCTCATGATGACTGGTAAGTGCATGTGTGTGTACATACATATATAGTGCATATGTATGTCTCTTTTATACATGTATGTATAGCTATTGTGTTCAAATACTTTGCAGATGTGCTGAGTAGAGTTGCTAGAAACACCGGCACTGACACAGAAAGCATTTTTGTGGGCAGCTGAAGGCACAGGAGTAGCCATTGTCAACATTTCTGGGGAGCATTCAGAATTTGAACTCTATGTAGCACTTGGACTTTTTTATTTGGTTTCAGCAAGAGCGCTCTATGGCAAGGCCATTATAGCATGTATAAAAGTGACATTAAAAAGATATTAGCTCCTAAAACTTGCAGGCAGAGAAATGTAAAGGCTGGCTCAGGTCCCCTCAAGAGGCTTCCAGAAATTCAAACATCTACAAACTTAGTTCAAAGTGTGAGCTATTCCAAGCAGACTTATGCCCTAAACTGACTCAGCAGAAACACCTCACTTACAGAAGATTTTATCCAGAAACACATGAAAGATTTGGGGTTTGAATTCTCAGCTCAGTGGAGAGCAGAGCTCAAAGCACCGTGCAGGAGCAAACAGACCCCTGGTCCCAAAAGAACCACCCCGCAGAGCTTCTGCTTCCTACAAAGATCAAGTAATGAGAGAAATCGGTGCCCAGTACCAGTACTCAGTACCCTCCCTCTTGGGATACATTTTAAATCACAAAAATGAGAGGATGTGCCATTTTACAGCAATTTACAGCACACAAATCCGTGACACTAAATAATATCACGCAGTGGGGTAAAACCTAAACAACACAGAGTAAGTCCTGAGGAAGGATGAGACTTCAAATTATGTCTTTCTCAAACCAGTTGGGGGGGGAGGGGGGGGGGAATGGTGTGTGTTTTGTTCAATAACCATCCAGCGCTGTTGACATGATTTGACCAAAATCAGTCAGTTGGGTTCAGTATATTCAGCAGAGGCAAATAAATCAAAACTCACAACTTTGGGCAAATAAATTCCCCAGCTCATTGGTTTACTCAGCTTTGAAATATTGCTTTCTCAGGGGCATTTACCCTAACCACAGATTTTCCAGACCTCTCTGAACACACGGGCAAAGGAAATCAATTACACGGTCACGGTTGTGTGCTGCAGTTGCAGGAGATTGGACCTGTAACCACACAAGGTCCCTGACCCAGGGACAAGTGAGGCTGGAATTAACATGTTCAGCAGAGAACTGGGTAGTGCCCTGAAGCTCTTTCCCAGGTGGACTGGCTCCTACCTCTCAAATAATGATAGAAATGGGGGAATTACTCAAAAAGCAGGATATTTAAAAAAAGAAAAAAAAATCCAGCTTCAGCACACTGAAGATCATTAGGATTATGAAGTGCTTAACTTGTGGTTGAGAACCTTCCTTCTGTCTTACTAGGATCTCGTTGGACCCGAAAGGTGTAAAATGTCCAAACCCAGGGTTAACAGGGAACTGCCACAGCTAATGGGAGTCAGGAACCGAAAAGGATAGATCTTGGAGAAATCTATCACTCCATCTTTTCTTAATCTACAAACCCAATTCCCATGGTATTTCTGTGAACTGTATCAGAGAAACCAAAATACGTTTTCCTCCAAGGAGGAGTGCTAGTGAAAGTTAAATAGCAATGGCATTTCAAGAAAAAAATAATTGATAGTATAATTACGGACATGCAGCAAAATTTTCAGGCAGTCTGCAATCAAATATTTACCAGGATGCATTAGCTCTGGGTTGGTGGGTTTTTTGTTGGTTTGGGTTTTTTGGTTTTGGTTTTTTTTTTTTTTTGGCCATTCATGTATAATGATGTGAAGGAGGAGGAAGAACACGGGCACGGTTGGTGAGCCTGCTGCGGGGAGGAAGGCAAGGGCCGGGAGATGGCACTGTGGCTCTGCGGCAGGGCTGCGGCCGCCCAAAAAAACCTTGGCACGAAATAGGAGCATCATCCAGACGTGTTCTGAAATTACCGGGCAGCCTGGGAAGTTCTGAGGCACACCAGCACAAGGGCAGTGCTTTTCCTGATGATGTCAAAGCTAATGAACCCCACTGCAAAATTGTAACTAATGCTCTAAAATGATAACAAACAGTTTCTGATTTTTTTTTTTTTTTTCCAGCAGAGGTACAGAAGTAAAAACAAAAGCTTCGTGTGAAGACTTTAGACTGGTTAGGAGCTTTTTTTTCCCCATTTGTGGCAAAAGCAGGCATTGAGCAGGGCACAGATCTAGAGGCCAGCATAAGCTTCAAAACCAACACCAGCTTCGGGAACAGGGTTTCACCAGCTGGGTGGTGGCCATCAATGTGGAACTTTCCAGGCAGTGAAACCTGAGCGGCTCGGTGACTCCCTACAGATATTTTATCCCTGTAGCCTGTGACCTGATGTATGGAAACAAGCATCGTGCCACTGCATCCAAATTCCTCCTTCTCCAGTGTCCTGGTTTTGGCTGTGACAGAGTTAATTTTCCTCACAGTAGTTAGTATGGGGCTGTGTTTTGGATCTGTGCTGGAAACAGATAACACTGGGATATGTTAGCTATTGCTGAGCAGTGCTCACACAGGGTCAAGGTCTTTTCTGCTTCTCACCCCACCCCACTGACAACCAGGCTGGGGGCAGCATGAGAAGTTAGGAGGGGATACAGCTGGGACAGCAGATCCCAACTGACCAAAGGGACATTCCGTACCATATGGTGTCATGCTCAGCATAGAAAGCTGGGGGAAAAAGAACGAAGTGGGGAGTGACATCATTTGTCTTCCCAAGTAACCATTACACATGATGGAGCCCTGTTCTCCTGGGGATGGCTGAACACCTGCCTGCCCATGGGAAGCAGGGAATGAATTCCTTCTTTTGCTTTGCTTGTGTGCGCGGCTTTTGCTTTACCTATTAAACTACCTTCATCTCAACCCATGAGTTTTCTCACTTTCACTCTTCTGCTTCTCTCCCCCACCCTGCTGGGGGGGGGGTGACAAAGCAAGTGGCTGTGTGGGACTTATTGCCAGGTGGGGTTAAACTATGACATCCAGCCTCTGGAGGACTTTCTCCAGGTCTTATTTTCTGTGTAGTACTCAAGAATTTTCTAAATCACCATGGCAGGATTTTCCTGATACGTAATTCTTCCTTAGGACGTGTCTTTCAGTGAAGTCCTACTGCAGAAAGATGGAACTTTGCCTGCAAAAAAAATGTTCTGGTGTTTAGTCTTCAAGCAGTTTCCTTCTGCATGGCAGGTTCTGGCTGTCCCTTTGGGTTACCCATCTACCTTGGTTGTGGCTCTTCTCCATCAGCAGATGACTTGAAGTTCTTCATATTCTGGACCTTTTCCATGTTTCTGGATAGCGGACACCACCGTATTAGTGGTCTTATTGTCACCATTGTTCCCAGTCCCTTGTTATCTCCCATGATCTGTTTTTCATAGGGGGGTCCTGCCTTTGTTTTTGCCTCACTAGGCTGTTAGCCAGTGGGACTCTGAACTTCTCATGGATCTGCAGTCTCCATTCTTCCAATCCTTTGCTCCCATTTACTGCCCAGCCAGGGAATGATGGTCTCTTGGCTTCTGTGGCCTGTGGGATATCATTCCCCAGGCAAGCTCACTAGGGGAAAGCAGCATCTTGGCCACCCAGCCCATCAAAGCCTAGCACGTTAAAAGGAGATAGTAGATTACATAGAGCCAAAAGCAATGGAGCAACACTGGCAGGAAAATAGCCCTGCTTTGCTCTTGCTGTGAAACCTTTCCTTGCCTGCACTCCTGATTCAGTATTGTCATTGCTTTGTGAGTCCTCATGGGGAAACATCTTTCCTTCATTTGATCTACTGTTGAGTCACATGTGGTTTGTGGCCTCAACGTCGTACATAAGTTCTCCCAGATACTCCAAAGCAGACCTCCTGCTTCCCGATCACAGCTTTTCAGTGGGTGCCCAGAAGAGAATCCACTCCTGGAGATGAACGGTGACCATGCTGCTCCTGCCATTAAGATGGCAGTGGTTTATTCTGGCCTGTCTGAAGCTGTAAAGGTTCATTTTGCTGGTTGCACTTCATTACTACACTGCTTTGCACAGCTCATATACTGTCCATACAAGCATTGTTTTCCATGGTCAATTTGCATTGATCCATCTCTCTTCTGTCTCCTGGTTCACAGAATCACAGAATCACAGAA
>NW_010141792.1:0-3370 GCF_000699245.1 Pterocles gutturalis
CCGTGGCGGAGGGACGCAGGCAGCCAGGCGGGCGCTGCCAGGCCGCTGCAGCGCCCGGGGGGGACAATGGTGCTGCCAAGTACCAGGAAGCGATAAGCAGGCACGGACACGCAAGTGCAGCGGCCAGCGGGTAATAAAGGCAGGGAAAAGCAGGAGGAGACAAAAGGAACCGCTGGCTCCGCAGGGCTGGTGAAGGCCCCTGGGCTCCTCCACCTTTCCTGAGCGATTCTGGGCTCTTTCCTGCAGTTTAGCCTCACTGCGAGCGGTTTGCTCCCAGCACCTCTGACCCTGGCTGGTGTTTTGTGTAGGGCTGCGGATATTTCTGAGCCGTGAGGATTAATGGCTGAAGCTCAGGCAGGTCACGCGTTTGACCTGAGGGGCTTGCAGCCTCTGGTGCTCAGACACAAATTGCCCCAAGATCATCCAAACCTGACCCTGCAGGTAACCGTTTTCCACATCTCTTTTAGCAACCATGCAAAGTACTGCAGGCCTTGGGAGGATGCTAAGGGGATTCTGTCTCCTGAAACTGTATTTCTGTCGTCTTTTTCCAACCCTGGCCACAGCAGGGGGTTTGAAACTAGATGATCTTTAAGGTCTTTTTCAACCCAGGCCATTCTACTATGATTCCTCCTCCTCGTGTGTATGGCAGTGCCCAAACTGGAGTGAGAGTGCAGCTGTACGGTGGTGGCAGTGGGATGCATCAAAGAGGTCGCTGGTGTTTTTTACAAGGTCGAGACAACCCCAAGAGGGAAGCAGCAAGAAGAGACATGTAGCCAGCAAGGTGTAAATACAGCTGGGAAAACAAATCTCCTGAAGGATTATTTTACTCAGAGGGAACCACACATTTTTAGAAACCTTGCTATGTGATTTTTGAAGGGGGGAGGGTTAGTCCCAGCCTGGCAGGGCTTTTGGGGAAGGTTGCAAGCCCTTTGGAGCAGGGCAGTGTTCAGGGAGGCAAAGTTCACGGGCTTGCCACTCCTTCTGGCGAGGAATAACTCTGCGTGTAATCTCCAGGGCTCCTGGACCTTGCTGTTCTACACGTACAAACAAAGCAAGTGACAGCCCTGGGGAGGGGACAACTGAGACAAAGCAACTTGCTTCACTGGGTAATAAACCCCTGAGCAGCTGGACTTTGGATGAGCTGCTCCGGTGAGTGGAAGGTTTGCAGGCAAACATATCTCCATGTTTACACGGGCTTGTACCTGCCTCCCCGGCAGAGACGTCCAAGGAGATTCCTGAAGGGCAGGTTGTGGTAGCTGGAGAAACACGTGTGAAACGTATCCCGCTTCAGAACTCCTTTTCCATCTGCGGTTTGCTGGAAGGAGCGGTGCAGTGGATGCCAGCTGAGTCTGGGATGTAATGACACAATTTATGGTGATAGTGAGCATGCAAACGAGCAGCAGGGAGCCCTGAGAGCCGGCACAGGAGGTGGGCTCAGCCGGAGGATCCCTCCTCTCTCTGCTGCTCCTCTCCAGGTCATGCTGGAGAATGGCTCTAGGCACACATTTCCTGGATGGATTTTGCCCAGCAGGAAGGGCAGCGGTGCTGGAAGGCAGTGTGGGAGCTGAGGCCCCCTCACCACCCCTGGGGCTCTGCAGGGTCCTGGGGCAAGAACCCTGGCCCAGGTCCTCCCCAGCCTGGCTGCTCTCACTCCACACAATGTTGGCACCTGGGGTTTCAGGATCCGTTGTACATCGTGGGAGAGTTTTCATCGCTTTGGGGCATGTCAGGGAGGGCTTCCCACCTTGGTGGCCTTCCTCCCTCTCCATCCTCAGCATGGCGCAGGGTCCAGGGCTGGCAGCACCACACCAGAGGGGAAAACAGGCTCAGGGAGCCTGGGGGTGAAGGGTGAAGGTGCAAAGCCCACACCTGGTGGCACCGCCAGGGTTTGTGGTGCTATTGTCACCTCTTACACAGTGCCACTGGCTGGTGGGCTACTGCTCCTCTAGCCCACAGGACATGCCCGTTGCTGTTGGGTCCCCACACAGGGGCTGGCAGGGCAGCCGGCTCCCTGCCCCGCTGCTGGGAGGGACGGAGGCGGTGAGTGGTGCAATATCCTGCCTTTATTTATGTGTGCCAGAGCCTGCATCCCCGGGCCAGGCGGGGGTAATGGAGCTGCCGTCCATGGAGGTGCTGCCCTTCAGCTCTGCGGCTCGCTCTGGGCCCCGGGGTTTGGAGCGGAAGGGCTGAGCCCGTCCCTGGCACGCCCCTGCTATTGTAGTTGTCTGTCACACACGTCTCACCGAGCAGGGCCCTGAGGGAGATATTCTCCAGCAATGACAATAACTCCCTCGGGGGCCCGACCGAGCAGGGCCCTGAGGGAGATATTCTCCAGCAATGACAATATTCTCCTCGGGGGCCCGACCGAGCAGGGCCCTGAGGGAGATATTCTCCAGCAATTTTCCTCCGAGCTCCGAAGAGCTGTGCAGCGTGGGAGGGACCTTCCCACTGGTGAAGGTTCTGCACGAACAAAACCCTCCTGCCACCGCGGCCGCTTCCCCGGACGCCCTGGTGCTGGCAGTGCCAGCACCCTGCTGCTTGCCAGGATGCCGGCTCTCCCCTTGGCTTCCCCGCTTAACCCATCCAGCGCCGAGCTCCCGGTGAGCAGTGCGGTCAGCTGCAGAGGGACAGTGGCTGCTTCTGTCCCCATAGAAGCTCAGGGTACAGCTTTGGGGCTGTTGCCTCCGGGCATCTCCTTGGGTGGGGATGGGCAGGATGCCCTTGGTGGGAGGATGCAGGAGGGAAGGGAGAGGGACCCTCGTCTTTTTCCCCCGTGCTCGTGGCCAGCTGGCCACTGGCTGGCACCTTGTTCCCGGCACGGGGAGACAGAGCCGCTGAGCTTTGCTGTGCTGGGTCTGCTCCTGCGCCAAGCCCCAAGTCGGCTGCCAGTGTGCAGGGTGAGGCCACCGTGGGTTATGGGTTCATCCTGCTTGGTTAAGGGCTGCTGGGGGCACACAAGCCGTTTGCATCAGCCCGCTGCTGCTATTGCGCTGCCCCGGTGCTTGTTCCCAGCCCCAAGGGGTGTCCCCGAGCTGCCTGTGCGGTCAGGGAGCAGCCAGGACACGCTCCAGGGGCACACGGGCTTTGCTTTTGCTTTGCCAGGCAGCAGGCTCCATTCCTCCCTCTCTGTGCAATTTCTGTCACGAGAAACTCTTGCACGGAGAGGCTGGTTGAGCAAGAGGCACCGTTGCTCCGGGTGCTGGGAGGATCCTGGGGGACACAGCAGGCACTGCAGGCTCTTGGGGGTTGCTGGCACAACGTGGCAGGTGCTGGTTCCCTGGCTTTTCCCTGTCCTCCCCAGCCCTGCACACCACAGGATGCAGCGCAGCAAGGTCCGGTCCTGCTCTGTCCTCACCCCCAGCGCCCATTC
>NW_010141792.1:3405-4487 GCF_000699245.1 Pterocles gutturalis
ACTGGTGCAGAGCAGCTGGCCGCGGGGTGGCCACAGCAACTGCAGGGTAATCACCAGCCGGAAGCACGCTTCCCCTCGGCTTTGTTTGATTATTCCCACTGGGCGTGTTTTACTTTGTGTTTATGGCCAGCAAATTCCACCCACCACCCGCCCGCTCGCTCTCACAACATCCCACCGTGCCGGCAGGCTCGGCTCTCCGCAGTGTCCCCTCTCCCTCCGCCCCAGCCATCGACCCCTGCTGGTCCCCTGCTCCCGAAGGCCATTTAAGAGATTTTGCATGTGTCACCTCAGCTCTGCCGTGTCTCCTGTGGATCCCCAGCTCCAGTGCTGGCAATCTGGGTCCCCATTTCCTCTGTTGTGTGGGCCTGTCTGTAGCGCCTGTGCAGGAAGGTGCCTCCCTTAACATGGGGGGCTTGGGGGGCTCTTCCCTGCAGCTTTGCAAGACCTTGGTGCCAGAGGGGCCAGGGCTCAGCACTGGGACATTGGTGGGGGCTCTTTTGTGCTTCTTCCTCCACCTGCTCTCGTATCCAAATGTCAGATGCCTCCGTTCACCTTCCTGCATGGATTATCTGCGAGAGGAGGAACCCAGGAGAGGTTTCCCCATGTGAACATCGAGGCCGATTGTCTTCCTCTCCTGCTGGCAGCGAGCCTCAGCCAGGAGCAGGTACCACCTCTGAGAACTGGCCCAGATAACAAATCCCCTTGCCAAACTTCCTGGGAGGTGCACAGCTACCCCGGCTGGCCCACAGGGTCTGCAGGCTCCTGCACACCCCAGTCCCAGCGTGGCCCAGCCATGCCTGGGGGGTCCCACCACTGGCCCCATGTCCTGGTCTCCGCCAGCCAGCGGGAAAGGAGGCTGTTGGGGACAATTGCGGTGTTGCTGCACAAAGCTCCTCTGCAAACCAGCTATGAGCAGGTCAATCATTCCCTGGGCTGAGCAAAACAGCCTGCTGGGGCTTAGCAGCCCCGGCTGGGCACCCTAAAGCATAATTCCATCTCCCCGCTTTTCCTTTGCTCCTTTTGCAAGGTGCATCCCTGTGTGGGGTGCATCCTGAGCATCCCCCCCTGCATCCCTGTGTGGG
>NW_010141793.1:0-1275 GCF_000699245.1 Pterocles gutturalis
GCGAGCGTGTAAAGAAATACATTAAAATGAAAAAGAAAGTTTGCCTTGCTGTCCAGGAGGAGGGAAAGCAGACGGGCACTGCCCACACACCGGTGCCTGGCCGTGGCGGCAGGGGAAGGAAAAGTCCAGGGGGAGCCCTAAGGAAAGGAGCTCAGCTGCGACACTGCTGGCCCTTGCCTGCTCCCCTGCACAAAAGAGCTGTTTCCCACCCCACTGTGCCCCCCCAAAACCTGAGAAGAGAGTGAAGCCCCCATTCATCTCCCCCCTGCCAGGCTGGGAGAGGGGGGACAGGAGCCCGGGCACACAAGGATCCCCCAGCCCGGGCTGGAGGGAGATCCTTTGCACGGATCAAAGGTTCAGGCAGCCGCAGGCAGGTTCTCCCCACCGCCCCAGCAGTACTGGGGGAAAGCCAGAGCTGGAAGGAAAAGCACCACTCACCCCCACTGCTAGCCAGAGCTGGGCCAGCACCACGGGGAGAGCATCAGCCCACAGCCACAGTGGGGCAGGGGGACCTGCACTGGGGCCCTTGGCTGGGCTGGGCTCCCCTTAATGCAGCTGGTGTAACTGGGGGCAGGTGGGCCAGCCAGTATTCAGTGTGGCTAATGGCCCAGCTGCGGTCAAAGCCCAGCCCATGCTGGGATGGCTGTCCCCTGCTCAGCTCTGGGTGCCGGGGGCTGGCAGCCCTGGGCCCTTTGCTGGGGGGTGCCCAGGGGAACAGGATGAAGCAGCACCCCCTGAACCCCTCCCACCTGTGGTGGCTTTTACTAACAGCAGGGTATTGCTTCGTTTGTCCCGAGTCCCTCCATCTTCTGGCTGGCCACAAAGCTCTGCTCCAGCACTGCCACAAAACGGGTCCCTGGGGCTCAGGCTTTTCCCAAAAAGGGGCTGCCCACATGCCAGCAGCTTTGTGTCCCTGCTCTTCCCTCCCTGCCTCCTCGCTGCCCTTCAGAGGCAAGTGCTTCCAGCGTGCCAGATCCAGTTGGGATCTTCGGCGGGGTTCTCCCAGTCCAGCCAGTCCCACACGCTGTGGCAGAGGACCCAGCGGTGTCCCCAGCGCCCCAGAGACCAGCTCCTACCTGCAGCACGGAGAGGCTGGGGCGCCCCCCAACTCCTGCTCGTAGGGGTAGGCATTGAAGCGTTGCTCGTACAGCCAGTCCCGGAGGATCTTCACGGACTCCTTGGGGAGGTTGCCCCTTCTCTTCCTCTTGTTGGCCTGCGAGGGGTCCGGGGACGTGGCGCTGTCGTCCTCCCCGAGGTCGCTATCCGACATGGTGG
>NW_010141794.1:0-1928 GCF_000699245.1 Pterocles gutturalis
TTTTAATTTTTTTTAAATTTATTTTTTTTAATGGGGATTTTGTGCCCAAGCATACCTGAAAGTTTTTACGGAGCAGGAAAAAAGATGGAATTGTTTTTTTTTTTCTTCCCCCCCCAAAAAAAAAGCACAAAAAGAAGAAAAACCACCTGCGGTGGATCTGAGGAAGTCGGAGTTAAATCTGCCGCTGCTGGAGGGTGACCTGCAGGTATCATCCCCTGTGCGTGGAAATTGCCTGGATGCCCGTGAGCGATTTCCAGGCATTATATTGAAAAACTGACGAAGATCTGCCTCTCGGCTTTAACAGAGAAAAAAGTAAATCATTGTGGCAAGGCAGCTCCAGCCAACTGGGGACGAAGCTATTCGCTGGTTATCACGGGCTCCTCGGCAGCAGAAGCATCGGATTAAGCTAATTTTTTTCCTATCAAAAAGTAAGTCTGGAATAAAATAATACTGTGGATGAGACCTGTAGACTTTTTAAACTCTTTCTGTCTGATGCCGCCTCCTCTTCCCCAATGAATCTCTCCCGACGATGCTGATTCCCAGGGCTCCAGAATTCAAACCGACCCGGTGGGGATGGGGCTGTGCCCTCCTCTCCTCCCCATCCCTTTAACCACAGCAGTGATTTGTCTCCCCACTTTTTGATTTCCCAAAATTTCCAAACTCTTCCCATGCTGCCCAGCCTGATCTGCCTCCAAAAATTGTTATAAGAATAAATTTTTTTTTTTTTTTATTAGGAAGGAGGGTGGGGGCAGACTCTTAACACAATATTTTGAGCATGCTTTTCCCTATCCTGCCTTTTTTTTTTTTTTCCTTGCAGAGAAACGTGGAACCTGATCTCCCAAGGCAAGCACTGAAATATTTAAAGTTTGTGCAAATGAAGCCAGCTGCTGGTTAATAAATGAAATCCAGGCACTCACCTGGTCGTCCTCGCTGGTCAGGATGGGAAGGGGTTGCCGCGGTCTCACTCCGAGGAGAGAGGCATCAGGTGCGTTCCCCTGAACTTCTGCACCTTCGCTTTTCTTTTTATTGTTATTAAGAGGGCTGCGATATTTTTTTTCTCTCTATGGAAACGCTTTTCCCCTCCCTCGTGTATATATAAAAATGAGCGATCACGGGGTTTGAGTCGTAACTCCAGACGTGGAGCCTTCATTTGGGCATGATTTCATTACAATGAAATCAGAGGGAGCTGGCAACGTCATGGGCTGCGGTGCCTCTCCCCATTCAGAAAAAAAAAAAAAAAAAAAAAAAACGGGAAAAAAAAAAAAAAAAAAAAAAAAAAAAAAGAGGGGGGAGGAAGATCTCTGAACCCAACAGCCTGGTGAAAGTCACCCAAAAACAGGGCTGTCGCCAACGCTGGGACTTTGCAGGGTCACGGAGACTTTTTTTTCCCCCGGCTCCTCCAGGTAGCCAGGCACTTGGTGCGAGGATATTTTAAATCAAAGGTTTTTATGCTCCCTAAGGATGCCTCTTGGGGTTTTCAGCGTTGATGACCAGTTTAACCCCAATTAATGTGTTTCTTTTCCAAGAGTGGGGTTGGTGCAGCACCTTGGCAGGGTTTTGCCCCAGGGCGATGCTCATCAACTCCATCCACAGACTCGCCCTGCTCACGGTGGTTTACCCTCTGCCTGGTTTCCCATCTCTGGAGGCTTTTGTCCTTCCGTGCAAGCAGGGAAACCTGTGGAAGATTGAATTTTTGGGAAACTTCTTCCAGGATACACAGTCCCAGGTGCAGCATGGAGGTGGGGGATAATGTGTGTCTTGGAAAAAAAAAAAACCTCTCAAACTCCCCAAAGCCACTGAGGTCTTGCAGAATTAACTCAGATTGCACCAAGACAGCAGCAAAGCAGGAAAAAACTCCAAACTGGGGTCTGAGGACCACTCTGGTCCTGGTGTGGTCAGAGAGAGGTCTCCTGTGATGCCCCACACGT
>NW_010141795.1:0-11291 GCF_000699245.1 Pterocles gutturalis
CAGCCTCAATCCCGGCTCCTGCATTAAAACCCTTTCCGCCCCCTAAAAACCAGCATCCGTGCAAGTTGGACCAAGAGTTTGTCAGGAGTGTGGTTCAAAACTGCTCGGAGAAAGGGATGAGGTAATAATACTGGTGAAGCATGTTGTATTTCTCTCTCTTTCTGCCTATCTTCTCTTTTTCTCTCTCTTCTCTCTCTCTCTCTTTTTTTTTTCTCTCTTCTCTCTCTCTCTCTCTTCTCTCTTTTTCCCCTCCTCTTTAAAGCCAGGCCTGTTTTGGGTTATTGTCTCCCCCTAAAGCCAGACATAGATCGCCTGGCCTTGCCTCCATTTTAATTGCAGGCTGAAATGGGGGAAGTGACCCTCTTTTTAAAAAAAAAAAAAAAATTACCATCAAACAGCAACGAAAAAACCTTGAAAAAATAATGCTGTTTCTTTGGGGGGATATAGGTGATTTTTTCTAAGGCTGTAACAAGTGCAAAAGTGGCTGGAAATGTTTTCTGTCATGCTGGGAAACTAGTGAGGTGTCCTCCCCCCCTCCCCAGAAGAAAGTGTTTGTAAAATTTGGCCGAGGGGAGGAGGAGAGGTGCTCTGAAAGGTGCTGGTGAAGGAAGGGCTTGTGCTGCTGGATTGCCTTTGTGTCTCTGTAAATAGACATGTCAGTTCCCAAAGTAATACAAGTAGTGTCTGATAACTCAATCCCAGATGACAAATAGAGAATGGAGCAGATTTTCAGGACTGTAAAGTGGGAGGATTTCTCTTTTGAAACGGAGGAAGAAGGAAAAAAAAAATGTTGGTACCTCTTGAGGAGGTTCTTCACCGGCGCGTTATTGTGAAGCTGAGCGTTCGGATGAAATCCAGAGATATAAACCGATATTTATTTATTTTTGACACCTGACAGGGGAAAGATAAACAAAGGAGAGTTTAACGGCTCTTTAATGAATTCCTCATGCTTTTTATTTTGCAATCTCAATGATTCATTTGGCAAGCCTTACAGGACCGGATTATTATCAGCATTGTTTAAAGCCATGCTAATTAGGAGATGTGTTTTGCAAACAGTGGGATTGTAGACACCTGTACCAAAGTTCTTGCCTGCATTTTAATTGCATCGCCGGTATAATTTTTAGCCTTTAGTCACTGTGGTATAGATCTAGGTCTCAGTTCTTGAACTCGATCAAGTATTTATTACAAGTGTGGGTTCTCTGTCTACTTTGAGCAGCTCTGCTTCTAATGCATGAAATGTATTTTCTCAAAAAGGAGATGGACTATTTTTTTCTTTCTTTTTCTTTTTTTTTTTTCCTGTGGGCATTAAAAGGAAAAGCTACGTTATCAAAGAAGAGCGAGAAAAATGTAATTTTGAGGAAGAAGCTTGCTGTGACTGGATAGCTCTTCCCCTTCAACCTTGCTTGAACGTTTTATGTTTTTATAACGTCTTCTAATTGCAAATAAAATTTCACTTTCCCCTTTTAAATTCCACCTAGCTTCTCTCGCTGTTTGTCAAGTTTTATATTTTGAAATCCTTAGTGATGGAAAAAATGGGTGGAGTGTATTATTAGTCACAACATTTTCAACATGTGGGGAGGAATTCTCGCTTTAAGGTGTTTTTTGGGAACTGACAAGAAATGGGAAGAGGAGGCTGCCCCATGGGCTGGAGGGAGAGCTCCAGGCAGTATTTAGGGGAGCTCCCAAACATACCTTCTTGAAAAATGTTACTTATTTCGGTACGCTAGTGGGATAACTGTAACTGAAACAGAAAACTAGTATTTTGTTTTTGATGCAGCCTGTCCAGGAGGGGGAAACTCGCTCACAGATAAACTTCTCTTGCGGTTGGTTTCACAGACCGTATGCTGGCTGCGGTGTAATTGACTCAGTTTTAGCATGGTACCAAAAAAAGGAGTATTCCGATAATTCTAACCTTAGATGTGCGTTCCTGTGTTTTTAATGCTGCTTCACTGTGGAGTGTGTAGGATTGAGCCTTTGAAAACATGACCTGTACATGGGGTTCTTGGAGACTGAAGAAAATGGGCCACTTTCTCCCCGTGGTCTTTGTTTTCTGGGACAGTTGTACAACAGTGGATATGTTCTTTGCAAGAGGATTTTTTTTTTTTTTTAATAACTGGAAGTGCTTAGAGGAAAACCAGTTTAGCAGCCCCCCCCTTCCCCTGCAGTCCTCCATCCAAAGGAAAAATGCATCGTTTGAAAATCTGTTATTTGCTGTTAATACATCTGCTTTTCCTCCAGCAGTGTGGTGTGTTGCTGGGGTGAGGTTGAGCATATTCTTTTTGTCTTTGCTATCCACTTGTGCGGATTTTTTTTTTTTTTAGATATGTGTTTTTGAAGTTTCTAAGCAAAGTTTCCTGTCCTCCCAGCAGCGCAGCAGCAGGCTAACACCCAATCCAAACTGCTGTTGCTTGCTTTCAGAGCAGAATCATTTCATAAACAGCTCAACCTTTCCCAGGACGCTTTTCCCTTAATGTTCTCGCCGCTTTTACTGCCTGCTCCAGAGCACTCTGTAACGCGTTCTCTAGGCTCCCCCTAAATTGGTAAAAAGCATTCACAGGGGTTTTCCTTGCTCCTTGTGTGCTTAGTTTAATGGGCAAACAAAAGGGCTTAGTTTAAGTCTTGGAAGAGCTACCTGCAGCTGTAATGGTTATCCCATCTGCGCGTTACAGCTCCCAGGAGCCAGGGCTGGTGTCCATTCCCGGCTGCCAGCCTGACCCTAGAAAATTCTGACACTTTGCACAAAGGGATTGATACCGGGTTTATATTTTGCTTCTGGCTTACGACTGGCTTGAATATTTTTAAGCGAGTAGTTTACCTGTGTTTTATGTGTGTGATGTTTGAAGCTTAACGTGCATTAATAGTGAAAGCGAGCGTGCTGCGGGGCTGGCTGGAGATAGCCGGGGTCACGTTAGGCGAGAGCACAAGGACCTACCACGGCTGCGAGACAGAGGGAGGTATTTGGTCTGCGTGAAGTGCTGCGATCTTACTCCTTGCCTAAAGAGCCCTGTGAGCGTTTTTATTATATTTTGGTCAAATAGAATGACAGCCAGGACCCCAGTGTTAAAATTTCTTGCTTTGAAACTTCATTTTATTCCTTCTTGAGGGCTTTTTTTTTTTTTTTCCTCTAGGTGATAGGTTTGCGTTACGGCTCCCTTAAATACAACCGTCAGTAGTTGGTTTTCTCAATTCCCTCTAGATCTTTAGTCCTTTAGGCAGGATGAGAAATGAAAGCGTGTCTTGCTTGTTGCGGGATTTCTTTTGCTTGAGATGCAAGAGGAAAGACTCCCAGCTTCCCTGAGCAGTTCGGTAGTGTTCTGTTTCGTGCTGCCGTGGTGTGTTTGGATGCACATCGATGTCCAGTTTGCAGGGATCGCTGCCTGGGATTCAGTTCCCATCCCGTAGCTGTTGCTTGAAGGTTCTGGTGTCGTAACTGCTTCTCCCCTTCTCCAAAACGGGTGCCAGGGTTTACCCAGCTCTTCCGCAACATTTTCTGTTACACTGATGTAAAATCATAGTTGTGCTAAAAAACATTTATTCTTCATAAATGCAAACTAGCGTGGAGGCCTCCCTGAATTTCCTACGGGATATGGTGGAGTTCCGAGGCTCGTGGGTGGGGTTTTCTGTCCCTTCCCAAGTTAGCTGTGCTGCAGCTATTTTCTGAACTGCTGCTTTAACTTTCTCTCTTACCCGTATATTTAAGAAACATCAGTTTGTGTTTTGACTGCTGCTGAAACGTTGGTTTTGAATAGCTTCCGAGTGCTTTGCAGGCAGGATGGGATCCTTGACAGCAATTCTAATGAGATGGAAATGTGTTCCACTTTGCAGTGTTCTGTTGCGCGTAGGTAAGGACGTACGTGTGCGTTGGAACGGCGCAGCTGCCACGAGGAGCAGTAGCTTTGCTGAGATGTAACAGGTAGATGCTGTGTTAGACCTGAAACTCACCTTTTTTGCCTTGCTTTTTGGGGGTGCAGCTCATTTTCGTTCCAGCCCATGCAGCGGGGATCCCTTCTGTCTTGTTACTCGCTTGATATCTGTACGCACTCGGGAAGAAAAACATTCTGCAGATGTTGGGAGTTGCCTGGCGTTCGCTTTATCGTAAAGCTGAGTTGGGGGTCTCCTCTAATGGAGAGAGGCAACGAGGTGTCAGAAATATTCTACAAACGCAGCTAGTAGCTTGTGTATGGATTAAAATAAACTCAGTAACAAGAATGTCAGAGTGTGTGCCAGGAACTTAGCTGCCTAAGATCCCTACTTAGAAAAGTGAGTAGGGTTTTACGTATTAAAGAATATGTTTAAAGCTGTGTATACTTAAATACCTAGTTATCTTTCCTAATTATTTCCTCCTTGTGTGTTGAACAAACTGCTGATTCCATCCACGCGAGTTTGCTTCCTTGTATTTCTCACTTTGTGATTAAGAACTCTGCAGAAAGTTGATATTTCGGGTGCTCAGCTCACTCTTTTTGAGGAAGAGGTTAAACAAAATTTGCACCTTTTGCAGTGATACACCATCGTAAGAAATACCTTTCTGACTAGTGCTCAAGTCATGCTTCGAAAGGGATGTATCGATGGTCTGTATTAGCCATGAGGTGCTGAAAATGCCCAAACCCGACACCAGCTAATTTAAGTACTGATAGATGAAGTCATCAGGATGCAGTATTCCTAAAGGTCCTGTAGTATTGGAGAACGAGGTGGTGGCTAAATATAAAACTAGCTTATTGACTTCCTTCTGATTACTGCTGTATCCTTCTTGGCTTCATTCCACTGCTCTTGTTATATATAATAGTTGATCGAATCTGGATTATGAGATTTATACTAAAAGGTAAAGAGGGATACTTACCCAAGGCACTAAGTGCTTTCGCCACGAATTACACAAACAAAATCAGATTGTTCACAGAGCATCTCTCGTACCTTATCTTTAGTTTTGTGGTGGTTGATTTTGTTACTCTTGCATCATTCCTGACTCCTTACTTGTCTCTTCTGCCTGTTAGGTGTTCTTTCCCTCGATTCCTCCCGCTGCTATGCTTCTCTTTAAAAATTCCCTCATGATTCTTCCTCCTTTGGCTCCTTCCCTTTTTACATCCTGAGTTTGGGAACTTTAGCAAAGATCCCCTAGTTAAAAAGCCAAAAACCAACGAGAAAGTTTTGGGGGAACCATTCTTTAGGGCAATTCCCAGTGTGATATGCTTGCAGTTCTTTAATCCTCTTTTTTTTTTTTAAAGGTTGCCTTTTGGCTAATACATGCAAAAGGGCAAAGTCTTTAGCTTAGATTTCTTTTGTGACTCTCTTTTCTTTTAAGTGGAAGCTTAAGATCTTGTAGGAGCTAATGGCACTTGGACAGGTAAGTGTCACACTAGCCACAGGCATTTGGGTTTTTACTAGGGTGTCTTAATCTTCACTGCTAGAGTAGCAGAGATATCTGTAGCTAAATTTTTTTTTTTTTTTTTTATATATCACCAGACTTCTCCAGCCTGGTACCCTGTAAGGTACTTGCTTTTTAAGTGCTGGCTAGCTCGTCCGTGTTCCTGCTGCGTTCTGCGCAGTCTGTGGCGTGGGTGGTGTTGGGTCTGTTCCTCTCCTGGTGCCACCGATGAGAGAGAGAGAAGGGAGATCAGAACCAGGGCAGTGATACGAGCAACTGCTTCTGTGTGGGGCTCTCTGTGATGGAGAGACAGGGGTGTGGATGGAGTTGGACATTATGGGGAAATGAGTAAGTGGAATGCAGAGGAAATGCACAGAAATATTGGTGCAAGTGAGCGGTTTGAACTGGAAGTGTGCACCTAGTGTCCTGCTGGAAAGGTGCATCCTGTTGTATGAGCAAGTGTCACCGGCTGGAATAGTGTATTCCAGGCTGCAGAGCTTTTACAGGCGTGGAAAATAAAACTTCAGCTTCTGTCAGGTATTTGTGTCTGTTTCTGTATCTTTGTGGGTTTTCTCAAAGTTTTTAAGTTAAGAGGAGCAAACTGCTCTCCTGAGTGCTTTTGTGCACGCTGCTGTTTAACTTGCGGGTGACGCTGGCTTTTGGAGGCTGTGGTTCAGCTGAGTTGGGTGGAAGAGATCTCATATCGTTACTTTTGTATGATGTGGGTCCTTGATTTTTCTGTAACCTTAGGCAAATATTTTGGTTTGAAGAGGAATCACTGTAACTGCGAGGCTGGATGAGTACTAACCCCATGTAAAGGGTGTGGATGGCAGGTGTCACAGAAACATTAACTGCAGCTTTATGATGTTCTAAAACAATATTGTTGAAATTGTTTGAAATCCTTACACAAAGTGCTGGGTTTTTACAGTGACTTCTTCAAAGCACTTCTGTTGAAGCACAGTCAGATGTTGTTAATAGTCTTAAAATTTGTATGTTAAACTCTTTCTTTAACTTAGCACAGGAGCTAAATAATTTTTCCTATATGTCAGAATATATTTCTGGTGTATCAGGATAGTTCTTGTTCAAAAAGTGTTGTAAATGTGCAATTATTTTAACTGTTGCTTGTAATTATGTGACACTGAAGGTTTTTGTATTAAGTTAAAGTTTAGATTTTAATTTTTCCCTCCTATTCTTCCCGTTCCTAAATACAGGACATCTGACGAACCTTTTGGAACTTGTTACCAGAGACAGTTCTCCTCTAGTCATTATTAAATCATGCACTGTCCAGCGTTGAAACATCGTGACGTTTATTTTTGCTAACAGAAAACATTTTCAAATATTGGTAAGTTCTCGGCATTTAAATATATTTTTGTGATGTGCTACGGGAAAGAGAAAGCATAGCTGGAGATAACATTGTCATGAGGGCTTCCAGCTCTTTGTAAAATTTGAGTTAACATTGGTAACAAAGGCTCGTTCAGAAACCTCACCCAGAAGGTAACACCTCTGGCTGTTCTGCTCCTACCTTGTGGTGTGGCTGCCTCCATTAATCACGGTCACTGGGTTCTCGTCTGTTCGATTAGGAGAGGAAAACAGGTGCACTGCTCAAAGCAGGAGTTAAAAACTGCAGAGCTGTGCAAAATAGCGTAAGTCACAGCCTTGCTGTTCTTCCCAGAGTATTCTGGTTTGTTTTGTGACTCTGGGACAGGTGTAAATGAGAGTCTTAACAGTAACAGCCCTCAGACTAAGTGAAAATACCTATTACTTCTGTGTTTTGCTTGCAAATTAATTTCCCGTGTATCTGTGTTGGTCTGGCTCCCTCGCTCCCTCACTTTATTTTGTTGTCTAAATAACAGGACTGAAAAGAGCCAGCCAAAACAATTGCTATGGAGAAGCAATCAGAATTAGAGAAAGGCAAGACTTGGCAGTCTGAACAGAAATTGAGAACAAAGTCAATGGTATTTGCTTCAATTGGGTCATATTTGTTTTCAAGATTTTTAACAGTTCTGCTTGTTGCCATAAGAATGCTTGGATTTTCCTTATTACTTCATTTGTTTATTAGATATGACATTGGTTTGTGTTGGAAAAGCTTTCTTAATTTTTATCTTCTGATGTTTTCTTTCCCAATCTGTTACTACAGAAGGTCAATCTTGAAATCAGCAGTATTGGCTTATGGCTTATTTTCATTAGGAGTTGGTGTGTATATGGGAGATGTCTGAAATACAGGGATCAGAAATCATGGCAAATACTTGGCTGTAACGACTAACAGGATAAAGTTTTGAATTAAGTGCAGTCAGAAGTTTTAGTTGAAGTTAAGTGTTGCAGGTGTAGTAAATATGCTATTCTGAAAAAAATAGTCTGGTTTGTATCAGAAAAACAGGTGTACAAGATGGTGGTTACAGTGGATACGTCCTCAGACAAAAACCCTTTGTGTAGATGAGCTATTGCTATTCTTCATGCCTTGTTATGTTAATATTTCATCTGAGAAGGTGCCTTACTCTACCTAAGTATCTATATTTTACCCAGAATTTTCAAAGTCTTGGGATTGTTTAGTCTCTTAACCTAGAATGGTGTCAGCCAGTAGAAACTGGCCATTAAACATTTCAAGAGCAAATTCTTTTGAATATTCAATTACAAACTTAATTTTTTTTCCAGGAGTTGCATCGGCAGCTTTTTAACCTCAGTGTCTCATAGGTCAGATAAGGTGAATTAGTGCCCTTCAGGCCACAAATGTCTCTTTAAAAAGTCATTAAAGTGAGAATGTTTTGAAAAGCTACCAAACAGGAAACACTGTTGTTTCAAGAATCTGTTTGAAGTTTTAGTATCTAAAATTAGACTTTTTTTTCCCATACTTTAAGAAGTAACTCTTGCTTACATTATTGCACAAAGGTAACAAGGCTCTGATTACCTGCAGCGCTTTGAGTTAACATTTTTGGGGCTTCATTAGGTCATAAATAGGGGTGTTAGAGCTGTGAGTTTGGAGGGAAATAACTGAACAAGTGATGCATTTTGAAGTCATCTTGTAGTTTAATGCTGATAACTTCTGGTTTTGTTTTTTTGTCGTAGTTCTGTCTGTCTCCTACAAGCGTTCCCGGAAGGTCGCAGGACAGTGCACTACCTGTGCTGCCCTAGGGCTGTTGATGTCCTCAGCTGTTGTAGGAGAAACACTAGACCTGGAACCCAGTTTGTTACTGGTAAGGAGTAATTATCTTGGACTTGTTTGTCTGTTTGTTTAATATTAAAATGTGTGTGCTTTCTCTAACCAAATCACTAAAAATCTTTTTGCTGTTTTGTTTGTTTTCATGAAACCGTGAGTTGTGAGTAACCTCTCTTGGCCCAAGGGTCTGGTTTGGTCTGTTTACAACCGTCTGCCTGTTTCTCTTTGGATTCACTGTTGTGGTTGGAGTGACCAACTTAAACAATGAATAGGAACAGGGTAGAAGAGTTTCTGTTTTGGCAGCTGTTCATTTTCATAAGCTGTTACTTCCATCTGCTTTGAACAGAGCTGGATGTATGAATATAATTTTGGGATATCGATTATCCAGAAATTAAAACATTTCTGGAATTGTGTGCTCTTCTTCAAACACACTTAAAACACTTTACTTCTGGAGATTTGTACTTGTAGAGCTTGTGAGTGGTGTCTTTGCAGGGAGTTATCATCCATCAGTATCCCAAGCCCTCTGCTTTTTCCCTCATTTAGGAGAATGAGGATTGGTACTGTGCTTTTCAGTTGCTAAGGTTACGTTGGGGTTTTTTGTTCTCCGTTCTTTTCAGCACAAGGCACATGGACAGGAGGAATCCTCTGCACTTCTGTTGTCTTTAATTGGATAAAAGTGAAACTCATATACACCCTGTCTTGTTGTGCAAGGAGGCGTTTCAAGCCCAGTCTCACCTTACAGAGCTCCTTTGCAGAGGAATTTAAAAAATGTTGGAATGTCTTGGGAGTGGAGACCCAGCCAGGACACAGGGGAAGCGGAGAAGTGGGGCGTGTTTGTTGGGTTTTTGTGTAATAAACCATTGGAGGGAATTGGAGTTCTTCCTTAATCTGTTTTTACTTTCCTCTGAAGGGAGAGGGGGGAGGAAACAACACATTTTTGGTTACATTCCAGTTGGCCTCTTTTCTCCAGGGAGCGTGGAGTGACTGGTGGAGGAGTGCACTAGCGAATATTGTGGTAGTCCTAACTTGTGTCTTTAGTATTAAGTGTAGAAACATATTTAGAAAACTGTAATGGAGTAAATCTCATGCAGTTTAAATTTTCAGTTCACTTACGTTCTGAGAGAACACAAAGTAAACAAACAAAAAACACTACCACCACCAAAAAACCCTCTAGCCCTTTTTTTTCCCCGTCTGAGTGAAGGGAGTTTATTTTTGTCCCCACTATTTCCCAGGGGACTGGGCTGTAGAGGCTTTCGTCTGTACTCCAGTTCTTGTCTGTGGCTTTTTGTCAAAATTCAAGCAATGCACTGAGTTTTAGATGCAACAAGTTCATACCTCGTAATTCTACTGGTGCTGAGATTTTGGTCAGGAGGCTTCTCAGTATGTACACTGAGAGGTTGGCTTTGTGAGTATTACCGGTTATTCTCTTTAAAACCTTTCCAACATTTGATGAAGATTGGGTTTATTTAGACTCTTATTATGTCATCAGTTGACACTTTCATGTCCAAATAGCTGTACTGATAGTGCAAAACAAACAGTTTTCATAGGCACTGTATTTGTAGAACTAGGTTCATTCTAGCTAGGGTTAAAGATTATAGAAATTACTAGTGCTTATTTTGAGATGAGTTTTTTGACAACATGAAAAATCAAAAGCTAGCCTGTGTCTTGACGGCAGTTTGCATGAAAGTGATTATTAAATCTGCTCATGTTTTGTTCTTTTTGCTGTTACGTGCAAGTGTTGTTGGGTTAGGGACAAGTTTTTAGTTATTTGTGGAAAATTAATGGACTTGAATTACTGCACTGTCTGCGAGTTGACTTACAGAGAAAGCCTGATCTGCTACAGTTCATTCTGTGGAAAATCTACAGATGAGCTTTCATGGTTCATTGGCTTCTTGGAAAGCTGGTGTGGCCATGTGTTGTCGTCGCAGGCCCGAGCCTAAAGGACTTCAGTAGGTACCCAACTTTGAAATCCTTCGGTATATTAAAAAAAACTGAGATAAAACAAAAAATAAATCATTAAGCTTCAAGGTCTGTTTCTAAAAAATTTCCGTGGTTTATTCCATCTTTACTGTGCTTCCACTGAAGTTTGAAAGGTGCTGCTCTTCTGAAAAAAGCTTTCCACATTATTACCAGGAAATGGGAAAAAAAAAACCCAACAACAAGCCACAAATCAGCATGTAAAATTGGAAAACAAGAGCACAGGGTTTTGAAGCTTCCTGAATTTTTAACTACTAGCAAATTGCCTTAAATTTAACTTGGATGAATTCCCTAGTGATCCTTGACATTAAACAGATGTTCTTGTTTGACATGGGTAGATAGAAAACTAATTAATTCCTCTGAATTTGAGGCATATTTAATTTTCTCCCCCAAAGACCTCTCATTTAAAAGGTACGATGCTGTGACAAATGTTGAATGTGGGACAATGTGTATGAGGTAGCAGACCTTTAGACAGAGGAAGATCAAGACATCTACAACAATAATTGCTGCTTTGGAAGATGTTAAATTTTATTGATCAGACTGAACGCTGGAGTATCCACATCGTTGCTTCATACTTGAAAGTGCTCTAATGTGCCTGCCCGTCCAGGGAAAGGATGCTGCTCTCTGTGATGGGCGTCTTCCCTGTTCATCTCTCATCTCTTTATACGTAAAGTACTTTGGAACAAGGGCAAGTTGTCTTACCTTTGCATAGAGGAATGTATATTCTCATTATTTTTTACTTGTTTTCTTATATTAATATATTTTAGAATATATTCTATATTTTCTTAATTATATTTTAGA
>NW_010141796.1:0-17780 GCF_000699245.1 Pterocles gutturalis
CGCTCAGGGCGGCATCCACAGCCCAGGAGGAGCTGCCCCATCGCTTGTTATTGATGTTCCAGTGCAACTGGACAGGTCAGGGGGATTTCAGACCGTTTTTATTGGGAACAGAACAGCTGCTTAAATAAAAGTTTCAGTATTTTCACATTATAACATCATCTTGAACTGAAAAGAATTGTTTTTTTTTTCTTTCCTGTTCCCTAACACATCAGCTATCATTAAAAAAAACAAAACCACACAAAATCAACCAACCCCAAACCCCCTCACTTTCAAGTCTCACTGTCACGCCACACATTCAGAGTCCACCTGAGGACAGCTGCAGGCACAGAGTCCGTAGCCCCCACAACAATTTATTCTGCCCAATATAACAGTCGCCTGAACCATTTACCAAAAAAATTCCTTTTTACACCAGCAAAAACTTCCTCGCTGAAGGACGAGCTTGGTCCTGTAACAAGTCACCTAGAATTCAGAAACATTTAATTAATAGATCCTCCAGCAAAAAAACAAAACTGAACTTCTCCTTCTTGCATTTTTCAACACATCATTTTAATAAAAATACATAAGCTGCACTTCTCAGGATCAGAACATTCTTTTCTGCATCAAATTCCTTGAAGGTGACCTTTGTAGGTCTTGCATTCCTTTTCTTATGCAAAGAATTCTAATTATTTTGCTCCTTACATTGCAGCTGTAATTAGTCTAACCTGGAATTCGCCAACATCTGGGAGTTCAGTGAAAGATGAAGAACACATTAGCGTAGAGCAGAACAGCTGCCCACAAAGAGACTGGGACTCACAACAAAGTTCTCTATGAAATCTCTCCAGAAGTCAAATATACTTAAGTCAACCATGTTGAGGAAAAAGCATTCGCTAAGGATCCAATGCTCATTATTAATTAACAAAACCCAGCAGTTCATGTTCAGGTAACTAAGAAAGACCAAAGCTGGAATTCCTCATACCAGCAAACACTCCTCCAGGCCTCTCTGCACACCATCTAAAAGCAAAACCAGGCGAACACTCGATTACAAAAAACCTCTCCATAGGTCCCTTCAAGAGTAAACCTCTATTTTTCTTGCAGTTAAGCTATTACAGCCTCAATAATACACAAACCCTTTCCCCCAAACCATAAACACGACGGACCTGACTAACACTGAGGCATTTGTAGGACATATTGATGACTACCTGGACGATGGAACCAGTCTTGATGGCTCCTCTTCACTGAACGCAAGCCTCTGCCTTGCATCGCTTTTCTTGGTTTCATATATCCATCAGTTCAGATCTTTTAAATCATCTGAAGAGATTCGCTGTTCCCAATCTGCCTTTCAGACAGTCTGTCCTCCACCAGGCTCGAGTTATAAATATTTACATGGAAACACAGTGGTTATCAGCATCACGAACAGTAGAGCACAACCAGCTGCTGGGCTTAAAAACATGCAAGGGTTCACAACAACGCAGCAGCCTGTCTTCAGAGACCAGGTGTGTGACTCATACCTACCATTTCCCTTCAGGAAAAGGAAAGGTCACAATGGATTCAGAGCAGTAATACAACACAAAGGCTTACTGGCAAAAAGACACTGGTTAAATAAACTTTATCGGGATCTTGAGAAATGGGTACGGTATGGCTATGGTTCTCTTAGAAAGCTGTGGAAGGGATACTAATGAAAGCACACGTTAAAATGAGTTATTACAGTGATCAGACATTGCAGTCATTTGCTCTCAACAGTACTTTTATGAGACGTTTATATAGTCAATAATTAAATATAAAATCAAGGATGAGTGTCACAAACCAAAGAAATAATGAGGCTTGAAGCCCAGTCAGTCCCAAGATTACCCTTCTAGTTGCTGTACCTTTCATTTTACCTTTAATTTTACATGCTGCTGTTCTTACACATAACAAAGCAATAAGAAAAGTTAACTGCAGATTCCTTGCTGTTGTGAAGCCTCAAACCTACTTCAACTTAGTACAAAAACAGGGGGGGAAAAGAAAGAGAAGACATTTGTTAAAAAGCAGAAAGGGGAAGAGATATTCATAGACATTTTGGACTAACAGAACCTAGGAAATAGGGACAATGCAAACAAATTTTCAGACTATCAAAACGTAGCAGGCAATGTTTTTGCTACCTGTTCTGTTTACCAGAATGTGATGTGCTAGCATTATTCCTTATTTAGAATTATTGGCAACCAAAATAAACACCATAGGCAACAAGAAAAAATTGCAGCTGCACACTGATCAAACCTTTTTCCTACCTAGAGAGGGTATAAGGGTAAAAAAGCTGAATGTAACAAGTCAACCATGTGCACATCCACATGTACTATACCATAAGAACATCCAAAAATATTGACAAGACAGTGATCCTATAGTTTTCCTTTTCTCTTTCAGTTATATATATATATAGTTAAACAGCACATAGGAAAACACCACTATAGCTTTCACCGTGGCCAACAGGAAAATTCTGACAAATATAAAAATGTATGGTTTTAAACCGTTAGATTTCTTCAAAACATAATACAGATGAAATAAAAGAAATATAATTTCTCATCATGTAACAAAAGAAAACCCAACCTTAAACCCTTGGGAATTTGCACAGTCCTCAAACATCCAACTTTGCAGTCTTGAACATCTCAATCCCTACTACAGCAGAACATACTATCACCAAAATAAATGAGCAGAATTCCTTGAGCGCAGCGATGCTACTTGGATACTATGTGAAATTTCACTGTACTAACCATGTAACTTAGATTTACATTCAGTATTTTGGAGGAAGGGAACATGATAGCCCCTTTATGCTTTATCCTTCCTGGCTGTGTACCCAGGAAGCATTATTGTTATTACTTCAAAAGGAAAGGAAAGGTGCTGGTAAGAGCCAGAAGGGCAAGGCAATGATGTTGACTAAGAAATGCCCTGTTCTTTGGATGAATTGTGTAAAATACTTTGTTAAAAGGCTCCATGTTAAAAATATTAAGAACAAAAAGGTTGTCTTAAAAATACAGAGCATTTCTGCCTCTTAAGTTCAACATTTGGGGAAGAGTGTTTTGCTAGACTTAACTATAGGTTTGCTGTAATAAACATAGATGACAATGCCCCACATAACACAGGGCCAACCACAGACTCCAGACAAACATGATTGCTTTAGGTTTCAAGTGGTATGCGTATCTCTATTTTTGTATAAAAGGAACAGAGACACTTCTGGAACCTTCACTGCAGAGTCTTTGCCAGTGTCCAGCTTTAGGGCAAACGAAATCTTGCCACACTGCAGAGTCACAATCTTGAGGATCAGAATGTAAAAACAATCACGATTCAGTGTCT
Source organism: Pterocles gutturalis (assembly GCF_000699245.1). Taxonomy (NCBI): domain Eukaryota; kingdom Metazoa; phylum Chordata; class Aves; order Pterocliformes; family Pteroclidae; genus Pterocles; species Pterocles gutturalis. Next base: position 3,304 of record NW_010141796.1, read on the forward strand.
GACCCCGAACTGCTTTCTCGGCTGATTTCAATTTGTAGAGACGGTAAATTATCCAATCGACTCTTTTTTTGCCGAGACTGTTCTTTTTCCTTAATGAGAGCACCCCAAACCCGCTGCAGCTCTGAATCATCTTCCTCTGGAGATGCCACAGAGTTTTCAGGTTTATCTGAAGTCTTTTCTTGCGTCTTCGGAGCAGACCCTAATCGGGTCCATAAGTTACCTAATCAGTAGAAAAACAAACATCTTTTTAAAAATAAAAAAGACAGGACTAAGAGGAATTCTGGAGGGAGTCTGAGGAACCTAGTCTTAAATTCACTGCATCTCTTTAAACTTCTGCTCCTCCCACCTTAACATTTGTCAGGGAACTTACTATTTTTGAAGCAGAAGTTGAAATGGAAACATGGGAAGCTCAGTGCAGTCTTGTTCACTGCTCCCCATTTGCACAGAATGCTACGTACAGGTCTGAAGTGCCACTGCACTCATTGTTTTAGTGCCCTGTTTTGACCACAGTTTTAAAACAGTCCTCTACTTTTATGCACACCTATATAGAATATTGCTCGTAAAAATACTCATCTCAACCTACCTACTCATACTTACTACTAATTCGTCTTTAATTTCACTCAGCTGAACATCCTTCATGATTTTCTGATGAAATTTATACTGTAAAAATCACAAGAATTGCGGTATTGCATTTTCTGCATAAAACTAACCTGATTTCTTCTCTCTGGTATCAGAGTAGAGTCCTTTGACATCTTGTTTGGGGATTCCTAACCGGCTGTGTACATCTGATATTGGTTCTCGACGAGGAGCAGAGGTACTACTTGGAGGTTTAATTTCTGGAGAGTGTGGTCTTTTTCCCAGCCTTTGCCGCACATCTAGGGATATTTTCAGTGATTAGAATGACAAAAATCATGTTGCATTTACTCTAGTTCTGACAGATAATTTTATGTTCATTCACAATTTTTACAACTTGAAACTAAACAGATTCTCTGTTTTTATATTTTCTGGAGTCTTTTCATTTAAGTCTTTCATACTCAGATTTCAGTCCTGGCAATGTCTGCAATACAATTTATCCAGATTTCATTTTTCTTTTTTTTTGGCAATGAATTTGACATTGAATGTTTTCAGGTTGTGCTCTGTCCAGAAGATCAAAAAAGTAAATTATTTCATGGCTTGCTGCATTCCTGTTTTGGCAGCATAGCGTGTACATATCCAGCGTGACGTACAATTATAGAAAAATTGGTGTGTCTTAAATGGTCCTTTTCAGATAATAGATACCTTGCTTTAGAATTCTAATACTGCTTGATATTTGGCAGAATAAAATGAAAACCAGAATATAAGAATCCTAAATATATCGATACTTAACCCATAATGTGAGTGTTCCATTCTGAAGTTTTGTCTGGTTTAGGCAGATATCCCTGTTCTTAAAGAAGGTTCAAACAAAAACATAAAGTGAAGGAAGTCACAGGATTTATGTGACAACTTGTCAGAAATTCAAAATGGACAGGAGGGGTAAAATATACTAACATAACTTCTACATAACGTTGATACAAAAGAGAATCTTTCACTTATCAGTCAAGATAATCCTCTGGATAGTTAGTATGTCAGAAGTAGCTGAAATTACACACACCCGAGACAAAAAAGCGACAGTCCATTAGGCCCAAAAATAAACCCTGCCAATTGAAAAAAATGGGTCCATATTCACAAAATACATGTTCATTCATGTAAGTAGCCAGTCACAATTCTGCACAAAAGAAGAGTTTAAAATTACCTGATTTTACAGTGCTGTTTGGCTGACGTGGCCCAGTATTATTCTGACGTTTTTCTTCTAACAGTAGTCTTACATCTGCAACTTTCTCTGATGATCCTTTACTTCCAATACGATTTTTGATGCTACTGGTTGTTATGCTATCTGCTCGCATGGAATTCCTGAAAAAAAAAAAAATAGATTTAACGTCCCTTAAATGAAATGAAATCTTGTATAGTTCTTAAGTCTTCTTGTACGTAAAATGACATCAGAGAAAACCATAGCATTGGAATTTATCTCCTGAGAAACAGAGGTAAAAACATTACTTAGAAGAGCTGGTGTTCCAGTCAGAATCCTGAGTTTAGCAACAATCAAGTGACTACTTCAGTATCCATTTCAAGGCAGGCATCGAGTTTGTCTCCTTAAGGCTGTGTGTCTGGGTCAAAATTCAAAGCAGATAAGCAACCTCAAAACTGTTAAAAGACTTGACATTATAATGAAGTATAATCATATTACTGAAGGGACGCATGTTCAAGTTATTTTAATAACCTACAACATATGTGATTTTGGTTAATATGCCCATAATGAATGTAAATTCCTTTTTGTAATCAACACTTTTAAGGATTATTCTTCTTTCTGAGAAAAAATAAAAGAAGTTATTTCTCCCTGGCCTAGCTATGAAATGCGGGAGGTTAATTGTGCTTGCTTGTGTATATTTCTGTTGATTCCACTTTGAGTTTCATTATTATCAATAAGCAGGGTTACAGAAATCTGCAAAGGAAGCTATATTTTTAAAATGTCAATCGTAATTAAAAGGCTGTATCAGTGTTTTCTGTATTTTGTATTTCTTTTTAAAATATCTACTACAAGATTACGTTAGGCATTGAAAAAGTAGCTTCAACAGTTTGTCTCTAAGCTTTGACAGCTCTGTTGCTAATTAAAATTTAGAATGCCTTTGCACTGATACTTTTTATTAAAGACTAAGAAACTTTTACCTAATGTTTTTCAGTTGTGATTCCACCTCATCTGCATACATTGTCATTTTCATGCTCTTTTTGGGAGAGGGTGTTGATATCATTTTCAGTTCCAGATCATAGTCCATTTCATCAGAATCAGATGCACTAGCACTCGACCGTCTTGCTGCACTGCGGTCTCGGGCCTGTTTGAAAGCTTGCAGTTCATCACGGTACTCTACCACAACTCTGTCATCTTCATCCATATCCTGATCTTCTTCCTCCTCTTCCTCCTCCTCTATAGGCTCTTCAGGAACATTTACTAAGCCTGTAGCAAGACAAACTGATTCTGCTAAACTGGATTTTATCATTCATATAAAGTAATTTAAAACTAAGGCAAAAAAAAAAGACTGTAATTAATGTTCTACTACAAACTCTTAAACTGTGATTCAGTTATATCTAAATTTTTTAAAAGTACACTTCACTTTCATGCACTGCAGAGGATTACAGGAGGCATTTTTTAAGGTCCTTTCCAGCCCTCCATTCCCCAGTTGTGTTCTTACAGGGCTGACACACCGTCATCAGTTACCTGAATGACGATGTTTATAAGGAGGAGTCAAGCCAACATCATCCCCAATAAGTGTCCTTTTCTTTATCACATCCCGGTGAATTCGACGTGAATGGTATCTTCGTTTCCTGAAATACCATAAAAAAAATTACGTTCCTGTCACAGAAAAAGCATAATGAATGAGCCATATTCAGTCCCAGACGAAGCATATGGAATTACCACTCACTTTAACAGCAGACGTACATTTACATCAAAGATCTGTTCTGAATGTTCTGATTAGAAACATTCTTTATTTTCTTGACAAAATACTCCCCTTCCAAATTCGCAGTCACATTGCAAAAACATTATTTACACATAAGAAGCATCTACACAAACTGAATAAAAAAACCCCACAAATTAAAATAATTTTAGACTACCTTGTCCAGCTACCTGCAATGTTCCAGTTCCTCCATCCAATACTCACCAAGAATTGCTAAGAATCCCCTTCATGCCTCCATAATTCGGATTGCCATATTTCATGTAATACTGGCTTCGCCTTGCAGCTCCCAGCTCTTTTTTGTCATCTGAAAAAAACATATATTAAAGGAATATTTCCCTCTTAAAATAGATCTTACAACTCTAGTATAAAAATAAATAACCATCTAGTCAAAGACACGGAGACTGAAAGTAAGACTGAATATGTCTTACAGATCAGTGTTACTTCAATCTCCTTCACGAAGGATACAATTTTGCTGACACCTCTGAAATTTCTCCTACCACCACAGTTTTATTTGTGTCTAGAAACTTAATTCTAGAGAGACTGAGTTTCTACATATCAGCTTAACAGAGCATTACATCCCACTGTAACTGCTGGAGGCCATACTTCGTGACCTTTCTTTTCTTTATGGATGTGTCAATTCCCACATGGCCCAGAAATTATATGGGTTTTCATTTTACTCATATCTCAACTGTATTTAGCAATGATTTCCACTAATACTTCATCAGCATCTCAAATGATTTTCGTATTTATAAAACATTAAATTTATCTCTGTGGAGAAGGGCATCATAAAACCTATTCCATGGTATTGGGAAGAATGCCCTGAGCCCAAGATAAAATTTTTATGTACAATAATTTTCATACAACTTGAACTGGATTTAATTCATACATTAAAAGTGTATTTATTGCAAAATCCTAATACCTAATGATTATCAAAAAACCCTAACAATTTCACAAATTAGGTACTTCAAGTCATCAGTCAACAAATAAAACTACAACAAGCAATTCATCCATTATGCTTGTTAAGCTGTTCATTTACCTTTAGTAGCAAATCTCATGAATAGCTTGTTTCCTTTAGCCAGTTTATTGGCAGGGCGAAGATCATTACGCAGGAGAGAATCCTCTTCTACCTGGGAGAGGGCATCCAACTTTGGGGGGCAAAAAAGGTATTTTGGACTCAAAAATAAAATTACCATTGAATGAAAATGGATTGCTTACAGAGAAGCAATCAACTGATTATTAAGAAAGTTACTTTTCAAATTATGTTCAAATGAACTCTGCTTTTCTTCTCGACAAACTAATGTGAATTTTGGAAGTAATTTGCCCTAAGGATTTAAAATATTTCCTTCTCTTCCTTCATAACATTATCTCAGATTATTAAATCCAGTAATTTTCAAATGAAACTATACTACTGACTGAAATGCAGAAAATAAATAGACAACTCGGACATGGAAAAAAACCTGTTTGATTTTTTGCTTGTTTCATAGCTAAATGGTTTTACTAACAAATTCTCATGCCCTCACACAATGACTAACTAAAAGGCCTTTTTTTTCATTTATATCCGCTTCATACAAACTAAAATTCAGACTTCCATGATGTATGCATGTTCACTGAACCATTCCTAAAGCAAATAGTAATCTCACCTATTGTACATTCAGGCAGTGAAGATTAAATTACTTACAAAACATCAATGCCTCTGCTGATGCCCACACATAGCTCTGGACATCCTAAATCCTATCTGTCTCTTTCAGCACTGCCTTCACTGCTGAAAGGCCGTTGCCTTCCACCACTGTTCTTCCATGCCCCCCTCCCAGCAGGACAGACCAGCCAGTCTGGCTCTTATATGCTGGATGCCCTCCTGCTCTTCAAAATCTACTGTCACAAAACACTCTTACAGAGTTATTCTCACCAACAGCATACCTGCGCTTACTGTAATTTCCCCATCTAATTTACATTGTGAATTGCAAATATATATGGTTTATATATATATATACATATAAAAAAAACCTATAAAGTTATGAAGACTTTAAACCAGTCAGAGCAAAACTTTCATAGTAGTGTTTTCACTTTCCTTCTGTACTGACCTCAGCATCGCTCGGATTGTCATCCTCAACCTCGCCTTCTTCTGTCTCATCATCAGAACTTTCCTCCTGTTTCTCTAAGGTGGAAAATAATTGCAGAAAAAAAAAATCTCCATTTCAGTGTTCCAGTCACATTTGATTATTATTACCTACATTCTCTGAAATCAAACTGAAGGTGTTATCTTTCCTTCTGTGCAGCCTAGAGAATAATCAAAACAGTAAATGTCTAGAAATTTGAAGCACAGAATAACATTAACTAGACAGCCCCTGTGTAGATAGCTGCCTGCGGCAGCACACATGTATTATTAATTTCACTCTTTGAAAGCAAATGAAATTGCACTGCATTTCAGTACGACAGAGATCAGCAAGGCCAAGACTGTAGAAGGCACATAAAAGCCTATTTCCTTCAGCCTCCCTTCAAAATGCTGCAAGTACCTACAAGCATCCAATACTAACAATGTAAACCAGGCTATTATTCCAAAGCTTAGAAGTTTCTGAGAGAGAGTAGAAGGAAAAAAAAAAAAAAAAAACCCAAAACAAACCCAAAACATAGTGACTTAATTTTGAAGTGTAATAACTAAGAGAAGAGTGCATGCTTCCAGAACTACTATAGTTGTAAGATGCTTGCACAGATTTTTCAGGGTTCTTTTTAGCTCAGAGTAATAAAATCAATACTGGAATTCTTTTTTTTTTTTTTTCAAACAGTCCTCAAAAAAAAAAAAAAGTAGCAAACACAAACAACTATCAGCATATACCAATATCATTTTCAAAGATCTCAAAATACTTTATAGATATAAGAAAAACAACTTTTATATTTCAGAGTTCCTGATCTTAATTAATCTCATCCACCAATAGATTTGAAAACTTAAAACACAGAGCAGCAGCTGTTGAAAAGATCCTGACAATGCACCCAAGTTCAAAGAAAAGAGTAAAGAACAATTAACCAAACTGAAACCAAAGGGAGAATTTAGCTAAACAAATTAGCCAAATTAAAACCTGAATAACAAGGTTCCATCAGGGACAGCGTTCAAACACATTCTTTTTTCCCCCAAATGATAAGCTTCTCAGAGTAAAGACTAGTCTCTTGCTTCCCTAAATGTCAAAATAGCCCTCAAATTCCTGTCTAAGGAAGGAATGCAGCTAAGCCAGATTACTCCCGTGTATCTGTATGCATCTCACACCTTAAGCTGTAACTGAACAGTTTGTACTTTATCTAATATCCCACTTTTCCAGAAGAAGAGGAATAATTTAGATGATGGGTGTAATGATGATGTAATATGTAATTCGTAGCCAACAAGATAAATACATATATTTTTGCTCCATTTAAACAAGACAGTAGCTGATCTCCATAAACTTCATAACAAGTTTGACTTAAAGCATTATCAACATTTGCCCCAAAATTAAAGTCACACAGATGGTTGAGGAGCCACTGCATTGTGAAGAAAAGCAACAAGAAGAAAAGGGAATGAGTTGGAAGGATCCGCAAGTTTAACAAAGCCTTAAACTCCAAACCTTCTAGAAAGGCTTTTGGTAGCACTGCAAACATCTCAGAGACATTGGCCATTTGTGTTTTGTTCATACAGCGTGTTTAAGCAACAGCTATGGCAGAGTTAATCAATACAATACCTCTCCTTGCTTCGTACCGTGTGGTACTACACTTTGAACCACAGCAATTTATCACCCTAGCCTAACAGCAAAACAGCCCTAAGGTTGCAAGAGCCTGATTTTTCATTTACACTCATTAAAATAGAATAAATATAAAATTAGGCATTCAAGTACCAGATTTATCAAAACACTGAGATGTGCTTTTGCTGCTTTGGTCTTTTATAACCGACCTTTCTGTGTGCTTCTTTCTTGAAAGTATGATGGAGAAATGTATAGATGATATACAGTGGTGAGGTGTTCACATTTATGTGACATTCCATCGATAAAAGGATGGTGGTGTATCAAGAAAGGAATTAACTGTGGTGTTTCAAAAATAGGACATTTTCTTACGCCTGCTTTTTCCACACTTAGAATCCATCCTTTTACTGCCTTTGTATGCACATCACACAGACTTATTTCTGTGCAACATGTGCCGCTATGGGTATCGTATCTGAATATGACCCTGCATCTAACATTTCAGAATCAGCTGAATTACTGCTTTTGGTCTAGCTCCAACCCACCTTTTAAGAAGCAGCTTCTTCAAAAGGTTTCCAAGATGAAAGCCTTTTTTAAAGTGGCAGAATACATTTACCTGAAACTATACGATAGAAGCTCCTTCAGTAATTTAGATTATGCAGTACCCAAGCACAAGTTTAAAGTTTCATTGATTTAACTAGATGATGTCTATATATGCATATCTCAATCTACCTTTCTTGGGTTTTTCAGCTGTCTTCTCTTCATTGTTTTCTCTGCTTTTTGTTTTCTCCTGATCAGGCAAGGAACTCATATTTATTAGAGCCCGTGTTGCTGTTACTTCATCAAGCCAGACCACATTACCTATGACATATATAAACACATACAAAAACAAGATGCAGTTTGTATAATCAAACAGTCACATACACTGCTGTACTGGAAGGAAATTACTGACAAAAGTTCAGAAACGCTCTTATATAGTGACACGATAAAAAAGCAATCAGATATTCCTCCTGCAGGGAAAGTCATATTCTTGATAAGCTGGAGGACACACAGCTTTCATCACATGACAAAAAACACATGCAAGAACCAAAATAATTAAAATGCACAACCATAGATATTCGAGACTGCTTCTTGAGCACAGCAAATTAGGATATTTTATCAGGGTCAGTGTATTTGACGAATGCATTAGCACACAAATGCCATTAAGGGGGGCAGGGAGAAAAGAAGCCTTGATTTTTTTTCCCTTTGGCAATTTAACAGAACTTTGGACCTTACTGCAGAATTCTGTTAATGTTTTCCAAAAAGCAGGAAAAGAGGGGAAAGTAGGAGAGACTGCTCAAGCACTTTGCATAGATTATAGTGTACACTATATAGGTTAACAATATAATTCAGTGCATGCCTCATACATGCCTTCAGTGTCAGTAGGCGGTACTAAAATATAACTTATCAGGCCAATTAAAAGCATTTCACGGATGTCGAAATTGAGAGAGCAAAAACTGCTTAGAAAGAGGCTTTGAACAAAAGCTTTCTGCACGGATGCATTCAGTGCAAATACAGCTACAAATGTCATTTACTGCTCTGCCGTTAAGCAGAGTGTATTCAGATATCGAGAAAAATATACAGTATCCCAAAAGATTCTCTCAAATTACTTGAGCAGACAATATTTACAAGGTGAAGAACACTCAGATATTAATTTCCATGACTGGCTAATAACTTTTCATTTATGTATGCCTGCCTGCTCTTCACATCTCCAAATTTTCAAAGCCTTTATCATTCTATGTTCATCAGTTTGAACACAGAACACTGTCTAAATTCACTTTTGTGCTAAGACACCTTGAGATGTAATTCAGTTGAGAACATCAGAATTTTTGCCATGCTGTGACACAAATGTACCCTGAAAAGACAATGCTTTTTCTTGGTATTTCCACAAGGTTAGTTGTCATGCTAACTCAGATACAGCATGAAAATTAATGACTGAAAAATATGTTTTAACTATAACTGGGTAAAGTATTGTTATGACTCTGAAGCCTGAATTTTTGCACTAAAAGTTCACTCTGGTTCCATGCTAAATGTACTCATGGTACATTTAAGAAAAAGGATAATTGGACAGAAAAAAGGTAATCAGCCAATCTTAGAAATGCAGCCTCAGATACAGAGTTAAGCTGTGCACTTGCCAGCTTACGCATCACCACAGGTTCATCTAGCAGCTCCTTACTGCAATTGCCCTGCAGGGCTCATTGCGTTTCTGATCTTCTGTCCGCTTGTAGCAGTGTATCGAGCCATCGCACAGTGACTTCAAGGTTACGAGTATTCTGTAGTACACCTTATCTGTTCTCTTGCACTGGAACTGAACTCCTTCAGGGTCATTCCAGGGAGCCATGCTACCAATTCTCAGGTCTCAGCCATACTTGTCAATAAACCAGTTTCCACCAATCCCAATCCAAATGGAAAACCTGCACTGGCTCCTACTTCTTTTTATATTATTTCCATGACGGGCTTTCCAGCCACATGGCAATCTCAGAGCCTTCCAGTTCCACCATCCAGCACCCAACTGCAGCAACCAGCTCTTGTACAGTTTTTAGTATCACTGAGAAAGTGTGACTGTCAATAACCTTGTATCTTTCTGGCAATCTCACTGCATGCTTACTCCCTGGAACAGCCCTTGCAATATGCATTCCTCTTCCAATCTATGTAAATCACATTCAGCTGCTACCTCCTTCCACCCACTAATTTCTCCTTGTGAACACACTAAACAAATATGGCAACAAGTCTGCTCCTTCGCAGCACAAAACCACACCAACCTAACTGCACGCAGCTCAATAGCCTTCTTTCAGAAGATTTGTGACACTCACAAATAGCAGGTATACTATTTATGTCAAGATGTAAGCAGCACAAAATTTCAGACCTTTTTTTTCTTTTTTAATCACTCAGAGACCTCCAAGTTATTCTATGATATCTCTTTCCAATAACAAATACTCACCCAGACAGTGCGTGTGATTTTCACCATATGCTACTCTTTCCTTCTAAATCTCTTTTGACTAAGGCAAATGACAGGGAAACTGAGACAGACAAAGATCAGTGACTTTGAAAGCCACTAAGACATGTGAAGTACAGCTACGACTGATATTAAAAAAAGAGCAGGAATTACAGACAAAACACTTTGTTTACTTACATGATGTATCATCCAACCACTCAATATGAGCAGGAGGATACTCTTTGAAATAGGCAAAGATGTCCTGTGTACTCATCTCATCCACCCCACAAATGTAAATTGTGTCCAGTCTCACTTTGGGAATTGCTAAAAAGAGGAGGAAATACAAATACTTATTTCTATAAAGCAAGCTTTCATATTAATAACATATGGGTTTATAAAGCAAACATTTTAAATAAGCTAAAGGGAAGATAATTAAAGCAAAGTATGATGTACACCATTCCAAACCACCTGAACTTAAATTATTATTCCACAACGTTAAAGTTTAATAAGTATTAGTAGATGCAGGTACTGTATAGTGATCAAACCACCTTGAAAACATTTTTTTAAATGCCGAAGTACTACCATTAAGTACTGGAGAGACAGAATGCTAATGAGGCCTGCGACCAGGATGTGTACAAAGCACTTCCACTGTAACATCTGATGGAGAGCTGTTACAGGCCACGGCTTAGCAAGTCCAAGCTGCCAGGCAGAAAAAAAGCCTTGAGAACTAACTGGATGCCAAAAGCGCCAAGCTGTTGTGCAAACACCACCAGCTGATCTGCTTATACTCCAACATGCCCAGCTTGCCATCTAAGAGCACACACTAAATCAACCCAGCTTCATTCTGCGTACAGCACAGAATCGGATCTCCCTGTGCTTGGGAGACAGAGCCCTCCACTCGTACACAAACAGTGCTCAAGGTCTGGTCTTTCCCAAGAATTTAAAGATTCTTAAAGCAGCACTCATCAAGAAAATGAATCTCGGACCCACAGCACTAGGTGCTGTTGCCAAACAGTAAATAAGGTACACAAAAAAAATGTTTCCTTCTTCACAGGGTTGGTAAAACAAGGAGCGAAATGATAACTGTCAAGTAGTACAAAAAGTAATTAAATTAAAACAAAAAGGTGAAAAAAACCAAAAGTGATTTCTTTTGGCAATGACCTGGGAAGACCTCTGGGGATGCAGGAAGTATTATAGGATAAATTAAGTAAAGGAACTGTGAGGAAGTAAACAAAGGGATCTTTTCTTCTTGACTGTTGGATAAACTCATACCTTTCTTCATCATGTCCCGATCCAGTGCCACATTCCTTTGGGCGAGATTCACCTCAGCTCGAAAATGAAAGCGTTTTGCTCTTTGTTCCTTTTTCTCAATTGCTTCCTGCAAAATGCAAAACAATGCAAACAAAACAGGAATCGCAGCAGCATTCCCAACAAGTTGCACTGAAGATATTTAAATAAATTTTACCAGGCAGCAACAATCTATATAGAAAATTCTATTAAATCTGAAGAGACCTGTGAGTTTCAGAATGTAGAAATAATTCACTAAAACATTTCTGTGACACATAATAATTCTAATGTAGGTCCAGCAACACAATGGGAATCAAGATGCAGGGAAAACAAGCTCTCTCGGACAATGCTCAGACTCCATGATGGAATAGTAACATTATCTTTTCCTTCCTAGCAAACGCACAAAGTGCTCAAAAAAAGTTCTCTTAAAACAAGCATTTCCACCACATGGAACATGTGTCTTTTAAGATTTCAGAGATCTTTACTTTTAAATATATACAACAATGTAAACTTGTCTTTCTGAGCGTGAATTTAACAACACTAGCTGGAGTGCTGACTACAGAGATCTTATTTAGACTGGCAATTCAAGCTGCTTTTAAGTAGCTCACGAGCAACAGCTTATGTGGATCTTGTGCAATTTTTGAAACTGACCAACCTCTGTATTCTACAGAATTTATTAGGAAGCATTACAGATTTTTGGACCTTACTGACCAAAGTCAAATTTGGAAGTCAAACTCTGATTAAGCAAAAACTGCCACAAACAATATGCAAAGAAACACGGGCTTTACACTAGTTTTTAAAGATTGCCAAAACACCTTTGGCTGCATTTCTTAAAGCTTTTCAAAGCTGTATCGTTAAAGAACACAACAAAAGATTATGCTTTTTCCTCCACTACCAAATGCTAGATACAGTGGTCCATTGTACAATCTGAAACAACAGACAATCTGGTTTTAAATGTAGAGAGGTGAGCTACAGGATTAAATCTATGAAGTTCCATAGAATTATGTAACTTTAAGTTATTTAAATGCAACAGCTGTTCACATTCTTCAAACTATGTCTCAAATAACTAAACAATAAGATGCCCTTGGAAGATACAAGGCTGTGAAACTAGATTTTCCTGCCAAGCACTTGATCTTCCTTCTATCACTCACCTACGAGGAAAAAACTCAGCTGACTTGTCACAAACGGCTTTGTTTTGCAATATCAAGTGGCACTAAGGCAATCTCAATAGAAAAATTGTCAGGTTTTGGCACGCAAATTTGTGTAACTTAAAAATTATAACTCTTACAATTTACAAGAGATATCCTGTCCTCATGCAGGCCACAACCAACAAAAGAAGAATTCCTAGTTGCTGAAAAATGCCAGCTGTCTAAACATGAGGCTAAGCTTCTGTGCAATACTGGGGAAGAAATAAACGAAATGGTTCCTTCTTTCCAGCAGTAATAATTAGAATATCTTGAAGAACCATAGCACAGAAATTACCTTGGAGGTTACATCTATTCCAGTAATGAAACTTCCAGCTTTGTTTTCATATCTCCTACTAGTGTCCTGAAAAAAAGCAAAACAGCGGTGAAATCTCAATGAACACTGAAAGCAATGTACTTGCTACGCTGATAAAAAAATCTGGCCATTTCTGTGAGAAATACATCCTCCTTTCCTTGCTGTTACTCCAAGCTACATCCCTTGATAGACCGGTACACAGGCAATAACGCTCATTGATGTCAGTGAAGGTAAAGCATATAACTGAACCAAGCTTCCTTTACTATAAGGACTCTTTCCTTCAGCAAAATTTAATTTCTGTGTGTGCCACTGCTATAGTTTTTACTTACTCTCTCTCAGCAACACAGAGAAAGTCATCAAACACCTTTCCTAACTAAAATTTCCACTGTTTTGGTTTCAGGTACAATTTCTTTGTAAAACATTAACAGATTTAACAGTTATACCTGACTCCTGAAGTGTCAGTTTGTAACTTTTAGTCTCAAAAGTCAGAACAACAAGCCATATCCACAATTAAACAAGTAGCTTTTACCCCTATTCCTATCAATATTTCAAAGCCAACTTTCAAATACCAGCAAGGTGAAGTATTACTGGCTTGATACAACCCTACTGGTAAAGGGTAAGAATGGAGAATGATGTGGGAAAAAAAAAGTTTCATTTCCATCAGTCAGGACTGCTGAATTCACAAAACTGCACTAAACTACACAGACCCTGGACCAATAACTCAATTCCGTCCCTTCCACGGCTTGCATATGTAAAAATGGCACCTCTTCATTCAGGCACCCTCAGGACCATCACCTGGCAAAAGTCTGAAGCTGGAAGAACACAGCTTGCTTTCTCTAGGGATAAACACGTTCTTTACACTTGTGCTGCAATAACTACTTCGGCTAAAGGACTTTTTCTAGAAAGTAGGCCAGTGTCAGTTTAGAAATACCAAAATACACACAATCTAACTGCTTTTCTTAGTAAAACCTCAAAGTTCCTCTAAAGCTGCAAAGTGTTTAGAGTTCCTAGAAAGAAAAGTAAAATCTAAATAAGCATTATTTTTAAAGTTAAAGACCCCCACTGTCTAAGGTTGACTCATCAAGCACAAGGAAGCACAGGAAGGTGCTGTGTCTTAGGCCACATATTTGGTAGAAGCTCAAGCATGTTGGTAAATCAGCTAATTAGAGATTAGTTTCTGCAGTAATTTCCACACAAGTTTTGAGAGCAAAAGACTACTTAGAAAGTTAGAAGAACTCTGACCCATTTTTATGTATTAAACTTGATCCTATCAAAACTTGTACAGGAACAATTAGCAAAAGCTTAAAAAAGAAAAAAAAAAATCGAAAGGAAACTGTCAAAGCCCACTCATCAGAGCCCACATTCCCAGTGCCTCCAACCCAGGGTCACTCCCCTGCTCCCTACTCTAAGGATTCCCTCCTTTCCCCCCCACAGCCTGCCCCTACAGCCCCCCACTACCCCCGAAATCTTCTTCTCCACCACCTCCTTTAT
>NW_010141797.1:0-31855 GCF_000699245.1 Pterocles gutturalis
AGTGATAGGACAAGGGGTAATGGGTATAATTTGAAAGACTGTAGATCTAGACTAGACATTAGGGACAAATTTTTCACTGTTAGGGTGGTGAGACACTGGAACAAGTTGCCCAGGGAAGTTGTGGATGCTCCATCCCTGGAGGTGTTCGAGGCCAGGCTGGATGAGGCTTTGAGCAACCTGGTCTAGTGGGAGGTGTCCCTGCCCATTGCAGGGGGCTTGGAGCTCAATGGTCTTTAAGGTCCTTTCCAACCCAAAACATTCTATGATTCTATGATATGTCTCACATAGTTGTTTATATATTAATCAAACAATATTGGTTTCGTTATAGCCTCTATTTACCTTACAGAAAAAGAGTGGGTTTTGTGGTTTGGGGTTATTTTGGGTTTTTTCATGGCTGGCCAGGTTAGATTTTACAATTTTTCCTTTCTTTAATATGAGATTTTAATGGTCATTCTCTGCCTTGGTCACTTTGCTTATCCTACTCTGCTTCTTTGTGATTAGAAGTGTCTCTACAACTCTTCTGATTAGTTGTCTTTAGCTCTAAAATGGATTCATTAACTTATACCTGTGCATGAGTTTTCATTTTGTCTTCAGATTTAGCTCAAAATCTCAGCAACAGTCTTCAAAGACT
Organism: Pterocles gutturalis; assembly: GCF_000699245.1. NCBI lineage: Eukaryota > Metazoa > Chordata > Aves > Pterocliformes > Pteroclidae > Pterocles > Pterocles gutturalis. The sequence continues at coordinate 632 of NW_010141797.1, forward strand.
TGCATTATCCACACTTGAAAAGCTATTTCTCTCTGCTTTTAAGAAGATGTATCTATTAATGTTAAGCAGATGTATCTATTAATGTTAAGCAGATGTATCTGATGCTACTTTTTTCAGAAATATCAGCAAACTTTTCACAATGTCAGTACCTTTATATCCAGTGCTTTCCCCTTGATTCATCCCTTTATGATAGCTGAGTCTAAGTTACACCATTTGTAGAATTTGGCCAGTCTACAGCTTTCAAAAATGCACTTTTGACTAGATCTCAGTAGTAGGGTGACTTATTCTGTAGGCAGAGAAAACAGAAGTTTTCATCTTTGCGATGCCCATGAGTTCTCCTTAACTTTGGGATCTGTTTCCTTATTAAGCCTTCACAACAGTTCTTGCACTGAACAGCATTTTCAATTAATTTTGATCTTTGTTTTCAAATTAATGGGCAAGGTTATCAATAAAATTTAGTCTGGTAAGGTAGTTTTTAACACTTCACTAATGCAGAGCTTCTACCTGTCATATGTGAGCCCATAGGTAAGCCTAAAAGACGAATGTTTGAAGGTTACAAGCAGCTGAAAAGAAAAGGACCTTCATATTAGAATTACTTAGCCAGGTTTAACTATAGCTTGTATTGTGTGACTCAGCTGTAATTCTATTAGCAATAAGACACTGCAGGGAGTATATTTCCAAGCAATTACTATACTTGGGTGATTAAAGTAATCCTAGATATGACCTTGTCCCATATAACACCACCAGAGGCATGTTATAATCTTAAGGAAGTGTATTGCTTGTCTCATCTCATTGCTTGATTACAAAATGTACACAGTAAACATTCTGTAGAGAGGAAATGGAAACTCATGGAACTGATACTAAAAAAACCCTCAAGTGTTACATTATAAAATAAAGTGTAGAGTATGACTCCTTATTTTGCCACAATATCATCTTCAATTTTATAATAAAATAAGCAGGTAAGCAATTGTAATCATAGATCTATTTGTTCTGGAGCCACAGCAAATCATTATATCACATAAAAATATACCTTTTCTCTCTTTTTACTACTTTCTTCCTGTGCTACTGGAAACTTTTCATGTTAATGTAAAGCAGTTCAATCGATAACTTGTGGTCTTCCTCGAAGGTTTTTTTCCTCCTTATAGGAAAAAATTAAATCTTGTTCAGAACAGGTACACTAAATTCATCTCTCTTTCCTTCTAGGCTTTTTCCAACGTGCACAGAACTGAGATTCAAACTAATTGTCTTAAAGTAAAAAAAAAAGCTTTATGTAGCCATAGATAGGACAGCATAGATAGGACAGCTTTGTTGCTGGTTTTTGTTTTTTTTCATTCTGAGGCTAAGAATATAATAAAAATTCAGTACTGTGGGAAAAAAAAGAAAAAGAACTCAATCCTGAAGGAAACACATGAACTGATAATCTCTTCTGCCTTTGTAGGAAAACTGTACACAGAAAAATTCAATTATGTCATAATAAAACCTATAGCTCTTATAGAAGTATTCCTTGGGCCTGATCAAAAGCTGAGTGGAATAAATAGACCTACCATGAGTTAGTTCAGTTCAAAAATAAAATATTGTGAGTTTATTTAGCAATATAAAAGTATAAATTGCCACTAATTTTTTTTAATGTGGCATTTTACAAGATTTTGAAGCTATGTTTATGTTTCTCCAAAAATTGTTGAATAAGGCGAGAATTTGCCTACATAGAACTGAGACATTAATAATTGACGTACAGGGCATTTTCTAGGTACTAATAACCAGCTGAGAGAGCTGATGGCCTGAGGCAAAGCCAAGGGCCATTAGCCCCTGGCTGGTTATTAAATCCCGAGGAAATTCCCTATGCCAAGGTCACGATAGCTATTGCAATCCTCTTTCTACAAGTGTAAAAAAAAAAAAAAGTTGCTTCGTGTTATTTCATCCTGTTTCAATAATTTATTTTAAATGCTGTATGTAAAATGAATTTGGTCACATTTTTGTTTGGACATTTCTAGGGATCTAACACAAAACCCTTCAATGTCAACAGGAAGTCTTCTATTTGTTCTGATACCCAGTGGATGAGGTCCTTCCTGCCTGTTTACAAGCAGCAACCAAAACACTTTTTGAGTGTCTAGTACATTGTCAAGGTTAATTCATACTAAAGAAAAAAAAGACTTTAATTTTAAGTTAGTTAGGAAGAAAAATGGCAAATGCCAGTATTGGTTGGAAAAATGGTAGATAAGTAAGAAGTGCTAAATTGTATCATTTATATTGTAGAATAATAGGCAATATGTTATAGTCAAATATCTGTTCAGGCCATTACTGTTCCTTGTGGGCAAAATGATACATCTAATTGTGACTGGATGTGATCTGCAGTTCAGCACACAGCAATAAAGTGTAAGATAGTCAGAAAGAGAATGCAATCAGTACCCAAATGCAAATGCCAGCATGCTATTAAGAAAATCAGTTACTTGTTAAAACAAGCCTGCCATCAGAGAAGGAAGGGGGAAACAGTCATATTTTATTGTCAACAGAAGTCATGAAAGCATGCATATTAGATTAGAACTAACCTAATCGGAGATATGGGTGGTTTGCAGTACAGTAGTGGGAACAGGCATTAATTTGTGTCATGCTACGCCATGTCACTACCACTTGAAATTCCATTGGGCAATATTAATTCAAACAGAGGTCTAGGCTGCTAATAAATGAGGTAAATTGAGTCAATTACTAATTTCATGCTTTTCTGATTTTTGGTTTGGATAGATAATATCCACAATTTAATGCACTGTCCTCTAGAGATCTTTGCCACTTATGAAGAACATATGTTCATAGAATTATTTATACAATTCATTTTGATAAACATTGTCTCTGTACCCAGAGCAACAAGACAAAGGATAGGAAAAGAGACAGGTTTTGTCTGCCTTTTCCTCTTCATGGAAGTCTTTCATTATTTGTGATATTTCTTTTTTGCCTTCAGGCAGATCTTCAGTTTCTCCTTGGTTGTCATTTGTCTCCTTGTTATTCGGTGGCACAACAAATTCTTCATTCATGTGACTGCATTGACACTTCCCTATCAATATCTTATCACTGCTTTCAACAATTAGGAAGAATATTTTGTACCAGTGAAGGCAGACAGGAGTGGCATTTACACCCCTGTCTTGCAGGAGGGATGCCAACACTGGTCCTGAACCCCATCACCAAATGTATATTTTCTTGATTGCTCTGGGTTTTTTGAGATAGAGGTTTTAATAAAGCACTGGCTCAACCACTAGGCTCTTGCTCCACTCCAACCTGTGGCTATTAAGCAGGAACCACACTGTCAGCTCCAGCAGCTCACCTGTGACACAGCCCAGGGAGCACTCTCTGATCCACTAGCTCACTTTCAAGTATTGGATGCACTCCCAGAAAACCCACTTCTAATAAAATCTCTCCTACTGTATCAGTGTAATGGTAAACCCAATACCTCTGTTCAGGAAATACAAAGCAAAATAAGCATGATGGCGGGGGTTTTGATCTCTCTGGCAGAATTCTTTGTCTGCTCTGCTATATCTTCTTTCTGAAATGGCATGTTATTTATTCTTACTAACTGAACTCACCACCTTTTGAGTTCAAGATGTATATCACCTACTGTAATTTCTTTCTCTTTCTCATAAATGCATATAATTCACTTATAAAAGTTAAAATAAATGACAAACACATAAAGAAACACTCCCCCGACTCCACACCCCCCCCCCCCCCCCCCCCCCCCCCCCCCCAAAAAAAAAAAAAAAAAAGAAAAAGAAAGAAAGAAGAAACCCTAACATTAACTAGTTAGTATGGAATGATACTGTGGAGAAATAACAGCATAGAAAATACATATATCAAGACATCTTCCTTCTTGCTTCTGTGGAGCAAGTTCAGCATTTCTCCTTCCCTTTTACTTTTCTTTCAAATTTAGATCTAAACTTCCTGAAGTGGCTTAAAAAATTTTATTTTACAGGTTGATTTTTGCCTATTGTTACATCTTCCTCAGTAGGATATGTTCTAATCCGGTTTTTGTGTGTACAGAAGTTCATTGTCTTTCAAAACCTTTGATGTCCTATGCAGAGAATAAATTGTGAGAGATAATGAGAGTAAATTAGACTGAAGAAACCTTTTATACATACACAAATATTGTGGTAATCAGGCTGATGGAAAAGGCAATACAGGAAAATGCAGAGACAGCTAAATGACAGTTAAATGATCTGAAGCCACAGTCCCATCTTTCATGGTTCAGTACAGGTCATTGGGTGAATTTTATTTTTCACACTACCCTTTGTCTGGATTTGTAAAATGAGTATTCATTACTATATCTTGAGGAGAGGTTTAAGTCCCTACATCTTATGAACATAAATACAACTATCAAAGCTATGTATCTATTCCTTTCAACCAGAACTTAAATCTATTTAATGTTGTCATTTCATGACTGCAGACTTATTCTGATGGAGCTTTTAATCTTTATTTTTCAGTAAAAAAAGTAATAAAGAATTGCTTCTGAGAACAATGGCTCTATTCTGAATATAACGGAGAAAGGCATAGGTTATTCAATTCCTATCAATATTTGATATTGTGTCTCACTTTCATTAGTGTTTTCAGTAGCAGTCTTTTCCCTGAAACTGCTTCCACAGAACTCAAATCCACCATTTCAAGCCAATATCTCTTAATTTCTTTAGACCTATTGCTTGCTTTATGGCTTACTAAAACAGAATGTATAAGAACATATTTTTACATCATGGCATAGGACTCTCTTTACATTCTTTTTTTCAATGCATTTTTCAATGGAGTAATTGAAAGGGAGAAAAAAAATCACTTTACTTTTGGGTGAAATATTAGTCTTCAAATCCAGATAAAAATGAACATGGCAACTTATTAATATTAATACTAACCTATTAGTATGTATAACATTAATATCTCAACAACTACTCATTCTCTAAGTTGATAAACCAACAATACTGTAAGGCATTAAGTGCAGGGGAGAGACACTGGAACTGAATTATGAAACAGATTGGTTCTCTGATAGATTTGTACTTTGCATGTTTGTGAGGATATTAACCTCAGGATGGGAGTTGTGTGCCCCCTAATTACACACTCAGGTTATGTTGAAAAGCTTTTAATCGGACTTTCACATAACAGTGAACATGAAAAACATACAGATAAAAGGAGGCCATGCCTTTGAATTTACATGGGCAAACAGTACTTTCAAGTCTTCAGCAGTAATTTTTTCTGTTGACATTGTAGATGTGAGGTTTATGCCATCTGGGTCAGTAACCTTCTTGTTTCAAGAAAAATGGCTTCTTTTTCTTGAACGTTCAACAGACAGTGGAGGAGATTAAAGAGAAGCTCTTACATAATCTTTTCATTTGTATGTTAAGAAGAAATGGTCAGGATGCATATAGAATGGTGTTTGTGGAATTTTTACCAAAGCTACCATTGCAAGAGAAGTCTGAAAATAAATTACTTTTCCATTACCATCATTCTCATTTTTTTTTCAAGTTTAGCAGGGTAAAATGTTGGCTTAAGCCTTTTCAATGAATTGAAAGCATTAAAGAGGAGATAAATACAATGAGTGCAAATCCATTTTACTGCTAAAATTATTGTCTTACTAGCTCTGTAGGAAATACTCTCCCACCATGGCTGCAGGACTCTTCAGAAGAAATTCTGGTTCCACTGAAATTAAGAGAAAAGCTTCATTTGATGTCAGTGGGGACAGGATTGCATCCTTGTTCTTGCTGCCATGGATTCTAATTTTAACCCTCGGGAGAAATCTATATGCCAGTGTTCTCATAGCAGAACTTTGCAGTATTTATTATAAACTGCTCTCAAAGACAGCACCACTTTTTTTCTGCCAGTCTGACTGCAAATAAATAAAACCTAGGTGAGGGACCATGAAGACAGTCATCTTTCTGTTTTCTCCTGTACCTTTAGTAGAAGACTAATTTTGTTAGGTAAAACTGAACATTTTTATAAAGTTAGAATCAGAATAAGATATCACTATTACTGGCTTTCTAAGAAACTAAATTTATCCCCTATTCAAGAAAAAACCAAATGGGCATGAACACCAAATAAATGTAATTTTTTATTTAAGAAGTGTTAGATTTGTAATCAACAATTTACTGTTTTAAAGTGCAAGTGTAGCTTTAATATCACATCTTAAGAGGTAGGAATTTAGAAGTTTAACTCTTGGTAGACCTAAACAGTGGTTGGTGCATGTTCATTTGCTGCAGCCTAACATGAGGCTTTTCTCTCTAGAGTGAGAGATAGTGAAACTCTAGCAGTGCCATATCAACGACTGTTACCATCAGACTCCTAGTGGAGTTTTCACAAGGGAGTACCACTGTAACATTTGGTTAACAGCGACTTGAAAAACTACCTGTTTAGCTGCTTTAAGTTGCAAGCCACTGTCTAAGTGAAAGATAAAAGACTTAAATTTACCGTAAATGTGTATAATATATCCTGCCTGTCTGCAATTTTTGTTGTCTTGGAAAGCTCAACATGAGCCGGCAGTGTGCACTTGGAACCCTGAAAACCAACTGTATCTTCGGCTGCATCAAAAGAAGCATTAGCAGCAGGTCGAAGGAAGTGATGCTCCCCCTCTGCTCTTCTGAGACCCCACCTGGAGTACTGTGTTCAGATGTGGGGCCCCCAACATAAGAAAGACCTGGACCTGTTGGAGTGAGTCCAGAGGAGAGCCATGAAATTGGTCAGAGGGCTGGAGCACCTCCCCTATGAGGACAGGCTGAGAGAGTTGGGGTTGTTCAGCCTGGAGAAGAGAAGGCTCTGGGGGGACCTCATAGCAGCCTTCCAGTAGATGAAGGGGGCCTGCAGGAGAGATAGGGAAACACTCTTTATCAGGGAGTGTAGTGAGAGGACAAGGGATAATGGGTATAAGTTGAAAGAGGGTAGATTTAGATCAGATATTAGGAAGAAATTTTTCACTGTGAGGGTGGTGAGACACTGGAACAGGTTGCCCAGGGAAGCTGTGGATGCTCGATACCTGGAGGTGTTCGAGGCCAGGCTGGATGAGGCTTTGAGCAACCTGGTCTAGTGGAAGGTGTCCCTGTCTGTGGCAGGGGGGTTGGAGCTTGATGGTCTTTAAGGTCCTTTCCAACCCAAACCATTCTATGATTCTATGATTCTATGTCTCTTTGCCCTAGAGGAACACTATTCTGCCCAGCAAATGTGTTAATAACTAAACTTTTAAAACAACATAGAATCATAGAATGGTTTGGGTCAGAAGGGACCTTCAAAGCTCAACTAGTCCAACCCCTCCCTCGTGGGGAATGATGTATTTCATTTGATCAGGTTGCTCACATTGTCTTCTACTTTCTATAGAGATGTCGATGAATATAACACATAAAGTATGCATACAAATCCTGTTTTCTGATCAGAATAAAAAATAAAAAGCTGTATAAAATAGTAGATAAACAAAATATTATTAGTAGTATTGGCTGCTCCTCTGGGTTTAGTCTTGATTTTAGACATAAATAGTCTCCGAATGTTGCCAAAGCTCTTAGGGGTGAAGAGATAACTTTCCTTGCTTCTACAGATTAAAAACCAACTAGTTGCCCAGTAGATTTAGTGATATGAGTCACAACTTTAACTCAGGCAGTTTTGTGGACAGCCTGGATATGCAGATGGCCATGGCATATGATTGTGAAAGTGATATAAATAATTTCTCATCGAATCATAGCATCCCAAGCTGTTGCTCTTTAATTGTTCAGTTTATACAAAAGTAAATGCCAGTAGAAAAATTTGAACTACTGGCACATTTGTTCTGTGAGGTGCTGTTTGTTCATCGGCTGCAGATTGTTTCAACACTTAACTTCTGTCCCAGAAGGTCACGTACTGTTTCACTACCTCATTTGTTTCTGTCAGTTTTGGTGTATTCACAGTTTTTTGATTTGTATTATTCTCTTTTATCACTCTGACCCAAAGCCAATAAAATGTTTAAATTTCCTGCTTCATACTGAACTAATATTTATCTTACCTAATCTGAGTCTCTCTGCTTTCCTAGAATGGTGAGTCAAAATAATTTCCTAATATTCTCTACCCAATACATTTAGGCAGGTTTGAAAATTTCTCTTTGTCTACAAGATGGGAGTCATACCACAAAGTTAGAGGAAAAAATATTAGTAATATCATTACCATACCAAAGTCCAGGTAAATAGTTTGGTTTGTGCAGACAGGTAAGTCTTCATGTTTTTCTTATGAACTTACCTATGAGCTTACCTTTTCCAGAAAACATATGATCATATGCTTATCTCCCACTCTTGTGGTTGCACTTTATCTCTTAGAGTAGAATATTATTTTAGATTAGGAAGAAGGCCATATTTTCCCATGTGTTTGTACCATGCATATTCTACATATTGTTGTCATAATCATAGAATCATGGAATTGTTTGGTTTGGAAGGAAACGTAAAGACCTTTGCTCCAACTCCCCTGCCATGGGCAGGGACACTAGACCAGGTTGCTCAAAGCCTCATCCAGCCTGGCCAATCCAGCCACCCTATAATCTATGTCTTTGTATTCAGTGACACAAAAGAATGCATTTGCTTAACTGTAAGTCATAGTACTGGATCATAAGGAGTATGCTGGCTAACGTGCCTTTAGTGTGCAGCAAAAATAAAAGTATATGATGCAATTAATTAGGAACATATTGGAAATACCTTTGTGACTGGTGGATTTAAATGGAAATGAAAAGATAAGCTTCTTAGTCAAGCATCTTAGCTTAATGAAAAATGTTGCAATGGGACAGTATTAAATACTCTGACAAGCATGCTCATTCAGGCTGGTAGTGCTAGAATAATGCTTCAGATGCATTTAAAAAATACAGTGGTTGGGCTACAGGAAAGCAAGGCCTGAGAGAAACAGAGCACAAGGGAATACAACTGAAAATGAAGTGATATGTTAGCTTTTCCATTTGGCTTGTGCTCCAAGAGGAATAGGCATCACTACTGATAGTATAGTTCTGATAGCATAGTTCAGATAGCCTTTAACTGGTTGAATTTTAGAATTGGACTCAAAGTCCATATTATTCTGTTCATAGCAATTACAAAACAGCATTACAAAACAGGACACTACATAGGCACTTTGGTTTTGCTGTTTGATATTTCTTCTCACAGTTGTCATCCTGTTTGATCTATTTGTAGATATCTTTATTTCCAGGCTTTCATGGGCCCCTAGCTGTGCTCATCCCAGTGATACCTAAAAGAATCATAGCTTTAACTGAGGAGATAGGAATTTGGTTGTGATGGGATTCATGAACTTCAGATTTAAAAAGGCTTAAAACTATCATGAATCTGCGTATCAGAAAAGGAGGAGGAGGGCAACATGCCGTCCAGGATGCATAGTCACATCAAAAATGCTAACACGGTACAAAGGAACGGGCATAAAGACAGGTCAGCAAAGAATTCAGGGTTCAGGGACAGAGCCAATTGCTGACTCAAGTTGAATAAGGTCTGGCAAAGGATGTAAAAAACCCAAAAACCAACAACAAAGAAACCAGAAAAATTATAAGTCATATAAGTAAAAGGAGAAACTGAAAAAAGTCATTGTGCTCTGGTGATTCAGTACAATTCAGAACTAAATAACTACTTCTCCTCAGCTTTTAAACAGGAAGATGACTTTGACCATGGGAATAACAGCAGAGTGGACTATAAGGGCATGAGAAATCACAGAATCACAGAATCACAGAATGTTAGAGATTGGAAGGGACCTCGAAAGATCATCTAGTCCAATCCCCCTGCCGGAGCAGGACACCTAGATCAGATCACACAGGAACGCATCCAGGCGGGCTTTGAATGTCTCCAGAGAAGGAGACTCCACAACCTCTCTGGGCAGCCTGTTCCAGTGCTCTGTCACCCTCACCGTGAAGAAGTTTTTCCTCATATTCAAGTGGAACCTCCTATGTTCCAGCTTGAACCCACTGCCCCTTGTCCTATCACTAGATGTCACAGAGAAGAGCCTGGCTCCATCCTCCATAGTTGAAATGGAAACCAATTCAGAAGTACTGATTGCTCTTTACCAAGCAACCAGGACAGTCTTAATCTCAGAATTATAACAAACCTGAGCCATAGTCACATGGCAACAATTACATTTTCAACAAATACCTCAACTAATATTTTACTGTGTTATATGAGAATAGCCTGGGTACTTCCTATAATTAAGGAAAAGAATGGAAGCAATATGTAACTATAGGTTTAGCAATCTGACTGCAGCACTATGCAAAATTCTGAACAATGAGACATAGTAGTACAGGTAATTTAGATAAAACGCAAAGGTACACCATGCCAGACTATATTGATAATTTTATTTCTAGAAAAATGTTTCAGTCCTTAGGTAGACCACCATAAAACATTCTAATACCACTATATTGACAAGTATTACTTAAAATGGAGAATGTCAGAGTTAGTAGAAAAAAAACGTGGTTGTATGAGGCACTGGATAAACAGCAAACAGCAGTAAGAAATGCTGAGAAACTAAGTATCAGACACATGGGAGCTTAACAATTAATTTCTGATATTATTAGTCTCAGGACTGTTAAAAAGGGCACCACTTCAACAAGATTTGCCACAAGAAATGGTTAGAAGATATTACTAACATAGAAGTTAATTGGGATACCATATAGGAAGATCTGGATGTAATAGAAAGTATACAAAATTCAGTAATGCAAAAAGCAAGAGTTTCTGCCTGGCACATGACACTTGTTACCCAGAAATACCTGAGGATCAGAAGAAAAGGAGTCCAGTAACTGATTTTGGGATACAGCAGACCACTATCTGTCAATGGCCTCAGTCATTAATAAAACAAAAAGTGACCCAAGAATACATCTGGAATAACATTTTTAGCAGAAATACGATATCATTAGTACTATAATCAGATCTCAGCAGAATAGGCTGTACAGGGCTGACTGTCCATGTCCAGAACGGGTGAACTGGCACATGTACAGCCATGTAGGGCTTGTTCAGTCTACCAAAGCAAAGGCTGAGAGGAATTATGATCCCTATTTATAAATACCTTAAGGGGTAGAAGTCAAAAAAGAGTAAAGAGCGGCTTAAGCTCTTTAAACATTGGCAGAATGAGTGCATAAAAATACAGCTGGAAAAAAATGTGGAACAACTCTAAACATTAGAGCACTGAAATTCAGGGGACTGTCTTGCAGTCCAACTACATCTAAAATGGAGCTTGAAAAGTTGATGAAAGGGATTATGTGATATGATTGTGATATTAAATCAGTGATGCTGAAGAGACCTATATTCTGATATCTTCCTACTTTGACAATAGTGAGAAATGTACCTTGTAATTCTCATTCAACTGTGTATTTTTTCTTAAGACACAAGACCCTAGTGTGAAGAAAAATAAGAAAAGAAATACAGTTAAAATTTGGAATAGAACTTCTTTCTCCGTAAGAAATACAGATTGGAATGTTGGACAATGCCAGTAGTAACAGTGTTCTGGCTGCAAAACAGTCAATTTATTGACTCATTAACAGTTCATAAAATCTAGTGCATTCTTCTGCTTCTTGTCACTGGTAAACATATGCTCTGAATTTACAGTGGGATCTGCAGTACCATTCCATAAATATTAAAAATAGTTTTGTGATCATTACAATGAATGTGTTTCAAACCACAGTGGAATTCTGGTCTTAGAATTGCAAATTGTGTCAGACAATTTCACATGATTCATGACCCATTGAACTCTCTGAAACAATTCAGCATGCAGCTCACAGAGAGTCTTCAAGAACATTTTTTTCCAGAATCTAAAAGCAATTTCTGATCATTAACAGAATTCTAGAGGTGTGGATTAAACATACTGTTGCTCACTATAGTGTATCACAAATGTAACCAGTGAAAGAGCATTCCCAGGACAGTGATAAACCGATGTGATGATTATAGATCTTTTCAGTATGAAATCAAGTTCAGACATAAACACCATTTTATCTAGTATTAAATAGGGTCTGGTATATCTGCTCCTGCCAGATGCTTATAATCTTACTTATGTTGAAAAGTGGTATTTACTTTGAGCAAGGGAATTAGAATTTGACACACACGTTTTAAAACCCTGGCATAAGTACATATTAACAAAGGAGTTAATTAATGGACTGAACTCATTACTGTGAAATTTCTGTTCTTTAGCTATATATATATATATATATTTCTCGCTACCTATATATCTGTATTTCTAGTTATATATATGCAAACGGCCCAACAATTAACACAAGAAGCAGATATATTCCATAAAGTAAGCTTTTACTTTCTTTTCATTAGAAACACAGTAAGGAAATTGCTGACCATAGAAAAAAAATAATTTCCTTTTTTTTTCCTCACTTCTCTTGTCTTGTTCATCTGTATGACTTGCTTTTGCAACACTCTTTGTCTGGTAGGGTCTTCAAAAATTTTTAGAATAGCATCAAATGTAGCTAACAGTAAACTCCTACATACAAAAATTTGTGTTATTTCCTCAGTTGGAAGTATTTCTTTTCATTGTCCAGTTTAAATTTTATTTGACGTGAGGAGGTTAAAGAGGCAGAAAAAAGTCCTACCTTTTATATGTGGACATGATACTAAATTATCAACTGTCCTGCAGTAGTAATGAGCATATACTTTCATAGAAACTCAGCAGATTTTTTCCCCTGCAAGGGCATAAAATGGGTTATTATTTTTATGTGAAAAATTGGATTGTTCAGTGGACAATTAACTACAAATACCTGCATTTCTAGAACATAGTGCATGTGGCAGGGAGAAAGAGATCCTACATCACTGACTGTGTATGATAAGAGGTACTGCAATTTTTGCTGCTGTTCAGTAAGTAATTTTGTATCAAATAACATACTTATTTGTACTTTTAAAAGTCTGCCTAAGACATATAAGTAACAAAGCCATCACCAAAAAGGCTACCAAAAAGAATGTCACTTTTTCAGCCTGGGGTTAAGTGGGAGCTGGCTGTGTAAACATGCATCTTCCATCTTGTCCTTATGCATGTCCATTCGGATAGCTATTCTATAGGCTTTGATTAACTGATTGAAAGCATATGCAAGCAATGAAAGAAGCAAGATTACCGTGACTGAGATTTGTTCCACAGCACACTGCTGCATTTGCTCAGAGTTTTCACGGGATTCAGCATACCAAATATGAGTTGCACATATTTGTAATCAAGATAAGTATATTCTAAGCAGCTGATGCATCTAATTAACACTTCCTGTGTGAAATGGAACAACAAAGTCCAAATTCCCTTTCAACTAATGGGAAACTTCCACGAACTCAAGGAACTGAAGCCCAGAAAACATTGCCTATTCTGACCTTCTGTAATGAATCAGATATTATGTGTCTTGCAATAATCCCTGCAGCCAATTTCTGTGACTTTTTTCTGATCTAATAAAATGTCACATAGAAGAACATTCAATCACAGTTCTAAATAATGGTGAATAACCTACATTGTTGGCTAATAGCTGAGTGTTTAATACTGACTTTTTAACAAATGCAGTAGAAGCATAACACAACATTTCTTCAGCTCCTGTGTATAAATATTTACAAATGAATACTGATCTCTACGTTTGTGTTAAAATCTTTATATTGAAGTTTTCTAAATTATTCCCTGAAAACCTGTTATCTTAACTTCAAAATATCTGGCAAGTCTCTGAATCCTTCCTAGTTATGAGTGCAGAAACTAAAACTCGGTGCAGTACTCCACTGTCTGCCACCAGATGAAACAGTGCTCTCATCCTTGATTCTGCATCTTTACAGGCATCCGTGATCTTTACAAGTGATCATGCAACTAATGTGTGATTCTTAGACCACATAGTTAAAAAAACCCTCTGTACTTTCCCGCCTCTGAAGTGCTTTGATTTGCCAGTTTAACTGGTTGTTTAAATGTAAGAATTGATCATGTAGACCACTAAGGCATTATATATGTGAGTCATTATGTTATTAGGCAGTGTATAATTAAGTATTATAGAACTAGATAATTAGAGCAAGAATGGTCTAACACATAATTGGACACATAAAAACATTTTTAATTATTTAGGTTACAGTGTTTAGATCTGTTTGATTACAGTATGGTAGTACTGAGAATATGACTTTGACTAAGACCTGAAATGATCAAAGCTATTAGCGTATTTGACAGCATCTTGATTATGAAATAAATCTTGTTAAAATCTAATAAGGGAGGGTGTTCAAAAATACAGGTGCAGAGTAAGTCTTGGCAACATGATTGGTACTGGTCAACAATAGGCCGTCTACACACAAAGTATGTAGTAGCGCCTAATTAACTAAAACAACAGCATTTACCAGATCTTTCAAATATATTGACACATATTATCAATAGCTTCTCTTCTAAAAGTGTTTTACATAGGACAGATTGTAATAGTAAACAATTGCATGCATCTTTGCCTTGGTATCATGTTACAAATAACTCAGTATATGGTAATATTGCTATGTTCATTCAAACATACTGCCTTAAAAGCTACTGAGCACGCAGCTGACATCTCATTCCTTTTCCTTCCACTTTACTTTCACATCTCAGCTTGCAGCTTCCAGCCTTACAAAGGCACTGTCTGGTGTTAACCATATGTAGTGTTATTAATCAAAAACTACAGCTCTTTTATTTCAAAAAGCTGTACTGAGTTTTGAGATAAAACAAAAACTCTTTTAGAAAACAGAAATCAACTAAATTAAAGTATTCTTATGTCTTTGCTTTGACTTCTCTTTTTTAATACGTGAAAAAATGGAAAGAGATCCTTTCTGTGTTTTAGATTATTTCAATACCATCTTGATATCATCCAGGGTAAAATGAAGAATATCTGAGCAGTCTATATCTAGTACTGGTTTCAAAATAAATAAGTAAATATCTTATTATGCATCAGATGTAACCAGTTTGTTTTACTTGTCATACTACATTTATCAGCTTTATATGATACACTATACTAGTCTCATTCGTAGCAGCAGTCTTTATTGAAATATAACTATAAACACATAGCTGAAAAAATAACAACAGAAAAAGTTGAGAAGAATATATTTAAAATCAGAGTGTAATTCTAGTTTCTATTCTCTCAGCAGACACCTAGGACTAGCTTATTTTAAGTTCTCTTTTTCACTTTTAGGTCAATAGTCATATTCCAAGCCAGTTCTGAGATTTCATTAAAGAATCATGACTGACCCACAGATATTCTCCATGGGGGCAAGAGACTGTTATGCAGACAGGAATTGCTGGTGTTCAGGGGCACACTCTCTCTCTGTTCCCATTACAGTGGGTAAACCTGGAAAAGGAGCTACTGTGGCACTTCTGAAAATATGCCTGTAAAGTAATCTAAACAAATGGAAGAACACAGACCAATACTATTTGCTGTTTGTAACCAACATCATTCTTCAAATGGTCAACAAATCTCTTCTCTCACACAATAGGGTATATGCATGGCCAACAAAGAATTACCTGTTGTCTAAACCATAAAAGGCTTATTTTTAGATCATAAAGGATCGTAAAGGATCAATACACTTGTTCAAACAGTATAAACCCAACCTTTATACAGGATTATGATCTCAGATTTCCTTTGGGTTTTTTTTTTTGTTTGTTTGTTTGTTTTGGGGTGTTTTTTTTTGTGATTTCTGCAGTGAAAAGTACTGCCTGTTCATTCAGCTTGCAAGACTTACAAGGAAATATGTTCTATCAGTCCAGACCAGGGAAAATGTCTTGTGGGAGAGGGTCAGTTTGTTTACTATTAGTGAAATATCTGTACAACTGTTTTTTTTTTTCCTCCTCTAAGAAAAAACTGTTACCTGAAATTGGTTGGTCAGTTGGGCTTGAGAGAACCTACAAGATGCTAAAAGGTCCCTCAAGCGTAGCACATATTTCTTAAGGACAGTTTTTACCCATTCAGTTAACGCTGATATTGAGAGGAACAATTAATAATAGACTAACTGCACTAGCAAGCAGAGCTGAGACTAGAGCACTGGGAGGTAACAATACTACACACGACAGTTTGAATACCAAACGGGTACAACACAACCAGTGATAGTTCGAGTTGTCCATCTCTCTAATATTTTAATTATCTGTACACTAAACAGATCACAGAACTCGGTAGAATGAATTACTTCTTCAAAATGTGCTTTGCCAAAACTCATCTATTCTTGAAATCATCTACAGGCAGTAAAAGCGGTTTGATTTTCTACCATGCACATATGCGTTTTTGTGAATTTATATTTTAATATCAAATCTAAAATTATCATGTGAGCACAGACACTTGCCATTTTATTTTTAAAACTAATTTTTCTCCATCCTATCATTGACTTTTATACTGAACCCAGAAGAATGGATGAGCCTATAATTCCTGCACAGTTTATTTGATTTTAATACTTTTTCTTTTTTGCTGTTACTTTGATTTTTTCAAACTTTAAAAGTTTGGAAAAATGCCAGTTATAAAATTAAACCATAATATAAAAAAACTGGTTATATACTTCCAAACCTGGGTGAGTTTTGAAAAGGCACAGGACAGCAAAAAGAGAAATTCACAAAACTCTTAATTTTTCTATGTGAGAGAAAATGTGGACATTATTCATCTTCATTGCACTCACTGAAGAAGATTAAAGTTAGAGGGAAAACAGGTTTTCTGAAAAAATATATGTTCTTCCCCAAAGTGTATAGTTAAAGAAAAGGCTTACCCAAGTTAAACCAAGGAGGGATTGGAAAAAAAAAAAAAAAAAGTGAAAAAAAAGAGGGTCACTGATTCCTGGCTATTTTAAAATACCTTCTGAACCCCCAACAGTTCTCTCTACACACAAGGAAAGAGCAGGATAAGCATGGAGTGAAGCTGAGATTGCTGCTTCAGAAGGCTTTATCAACTTAGGCTGGTTTGAGGTGTACGTGAGTGACAGCGTTACAGGGCAGCATTGGCTAGCAATCCTCATCTATCTTCTTTCCCTTTACCTTTACTGCTACTCACCTTGGCCCTCTGCAAGCCTACTTAATTCACTAAAATCACAGAAAATTACTCAACTACAATGAAATACAAGTTGTGCTTGGTTTTTTTTTTTTTTTTTTTCTCTGATTTTAATGAGATAGATTTGTTTAGTGAAGGGAACAAGGCTGTGTAGCTAGAAGGAAAGAGAAAAATGATGAGGAGTTAAGTGGTGAGATGGGGCAAGAAAGGTTGCTAGACTTCTTTCTGTAGCAACAAGATGTTGTATCAGCTCTGCGTCCTCTGGATGGTAGGCTCAGGCTGGATAAGGTGATGTGACTTAAGCTGATGTAAGAGCTTCCCATTACTGAGAGGAGATAAACTTTCCCTGCTTGCATGACCCCCTCCTCTCCCTTCTCCTGTTTTGCTGTTGGCATTCACTGGATTTGTACAGAATTGGTTCATATTGCTAAGTTGGCAAAAAATGAATCCAGAATAAAAATACGTGCCTAGGAGCTAGGCAAGGAAAGCCGGGGACTGCATGGTCAGGATTGTGTTGAGCGAAGACAAAGGACAGAGAAGGAAGAGTGAAATCCTTCCTTTGCAGTAGCAGTAAGGTGGCAGAACAGCTCAATCATGACATGTAACATCACCCTCAAAGTGACAAATTAATTCTAAATAAATAGAGACAACAACAGATTCTTAGTTGAATAGCTCTGACCGTGTGACCATTGCATTGTGCTTTAATATATATATTCTCATATATATTTTCCATAAAGCAGTTATTCATATATCATGAACACTTAACTGCTCCTCCGTTTCAAAATGCAAACTAGGACACTTTCAACAAAAACCTTTTAAGAGATATAACAGATATACACAAGTATTTTAAAAATAATTTAAATATGCATTGATGTTACTCTCAGCAGTTTGTAACTGAGCAAGTAAAGGACAGTTTATGCACATTTCCTAAACTGCAGGATTTTCCCCCCAGCATTTTAGTCCTTTGAAAGAGTTTATCATGAAGCACAAAATAAATGTCATGAGCGTTCACTTTCAACAAAGCAGTAACTTTGTTGTTGTCTACATTAATTTAATTTATCACTCCAACCAAAAACTGAATCACACTTATTCCTAGTAGTCACAGAGCAATTTCTATATACTAAGGAAAAGTTTTGCCCTGAAGAAATTCTGTGTGGGTATTAAAAAGAAAAAAAAAAAAAAAAAAGAAAAAAAAAAGAAAAAAAAAAAAAGGTTAGGTATTGATCTTTAGAGCAGCAGTCTTCCTACAGAAAAGGAAAACTCCTTCTGGGGTGACAGAGTAACTACTTTCTGTGAAGAATATTCCTTTACAGTCTCTTGACTTCAGATAGAGAATGGGGAAGGTTGAGTGTCCATGGGCTCTGAGAACTATCCTGAAACAGGAACTAATTATCCCACAGATCTAAAACAAAATAAAATCATTTAAAAACAGTATCTGAGATAAAGACAGGATTCTACTATATCATGTTACAGCAACAATCCTTTGGAACAATATCTGCAAGTTATATATTTTTTATATATTACAGCTTATTTTTTAGAACATGTGAAATGGTTTTTTTGCAGGGTTCTTGGAAAGCACAGAGTAAAGAACAAGCAGCAGAAAAGAAGTATTAGCTGTGCCTCTAATGAAATCTATCAATACCACCACAGCTTTCTTAAAAATATCATTTGCACTGCTACTTTCTTTGTGTGAGCTAGATGTCAGACATTGTGCGGCAGCTAGAGACAGAGAGCTTTGAGGTGGATCAAAATACGCAAGTAAAACATTACCTTTGCTTTCAGTGGGCATAAGGTATTTTAATGCTACCACATTTTTAGCAGATTAGATTTTTTAAAAATTGGTCATAAGAGTATACAAGCAAAATGAATGAGTTTCTTAAGTAGACCATGGAAAAGATCAGCAAAGGCATGAACTCTTTTTTCTTCCAGTTCAGCTGACCATGAAGATCCTGAGGAAATAACTTCTAAAATAAATTAATCAGGAAATCCAAAATCAATTTACAAGGTGTGGCTATTATTTTACCATAGCCATTTGTTTTTTTAGTTTGGCTATGGTTAATTCTATTTAGGTGAGGTTTTTTTAAATACATACGTACATACACACATGTATACATACAGAGAGTGAGGGACAACACCAGTAATAAAGGTTACTGTAGGATCATGCAATATTAAACTTTTCCTTCTATCCATGAATCAAAGCCAGACTATGCAAATTTTGTTTTTCAGGTCCATCCCACAGTCAGATGATAATATATTTATGAAATGTAGGACCTATTTTTAGCTGGATATTTCATGTTTGGCTATGAGAGAGAACAAAGCACACTTACATTAGAGGGCAGTATTCAAACCTCTGAATCCTGTCAGAATTCTCCCATAACTTTTCCTTCCTGCTAAGTAGACTAATTCACTTGTCTCACATGCTAAATTAGGCTAGAAACTTTAAACTAGATTTAAATTTTTCTTTAAAAGTATGACTCGATATAATTTAAATTCAATTACACTTTTCATCAAAAAAGTAAAATTATTTGTGTTAAAAACTTACTTGCCGCCATGATGACTGGGTTTGCAGTCAATGTCTGGGCTCTACCATTGCTTTCAGTGAGATATAACACAAGGCTTAACAATGATATATCTTCCTTTTATATAAAAAGGGAGTTACTGCAGTCTTGAGATATATTTCAGGGCGAGTTTTCAAGTAATGTCATGTGGCTGTAATGTTATAGGCAGACTGCTAAAGGTTTTATATTTTAAAGTGTTTTTAACATGCAGTGAGTGCTTTGCTTCATACAGACTATCCTAGCCAAGAGTTATTTTGCTTAATTTTCTCAAGGGACTTACTTCTTCTTGAGAACAAGATGAGTCATACCTGGTGGTGCCAGACTACATATCTGTTAAAATTAAGCGGTTTACTTCTTTTAGTCACCTTATCAAATTACATAGACCTTTTCTTAAGTCAGAAATGTTCATCTTAGAGGAAAGTTAGAAACTGACCCATTAGGTAGCTGCCCCTCTTCAAGAGCAAAATTGGAAACTTATCTCCTAGCATGTAGGTGGCCCCCCTGGATTCTTGCTTTCTTTTGATTATTCTTTCAAAAGATGTCTCCTTTTTGGAAACTAAAAAAGAAGGAGTTAAATAGAATCTGAAAGGGGCTTATATGAAAATAAGAGATGACTGTATTTTAGTGGAATTAATCAAACATGGTGATAAGATAGACATATCTCATTTCAGAAGCTACAGAAAGACTATCTTATCACAATTGTTTCAGTGACCTCACTTTTTAACTTTGAGAGGAAATGCCTTCAGTATGCAATCTTACACTGAGGAAAAAGAGCCAAAGTAAGTAGACAGAACAATATTATAGAGAGTGCCAATGGATTTTTTTTAACAGAACTTTTTTTTTTTTTACAGTCTCTGCCTCTTATAAAAACAAATGGAAATCACTGGTTAGAGGAATTCTAGGCTATTTTTATTGCAAAAAAGTTGTATGGACCTACATAAATCAAGTATGGCTATGAGTCTCAGTTCAGAAACCTGCTCATAAGAGAAATGGCAGTATCATGTCCAAACTCCTATATTGTACATAAGCATGCAAACATACAATTGTGCATGCTTGTATGAATAAAAATGGCATCATAACCCTTTTTATATGCAATATTCAAGGAAACAAGTTTTGACAAGTATAGAACAACAGGAGGATGTTTTATCTTGAAGTCCCGTAGTAGTCTTAACTAACCATATAGTCAACCTTCAAAGTAGTACAGTGATTCAGCAGAATTCTACCTTTTCAGTTGGACCTCAACAGAGAAAGAAGGGGAGAAAGAGAAAGAAAAAGGAGCTCAGCTGTTGTAGGAACAACAACATGTTGTTGTTGCAGTGGGATTTTATGTGGCAGTGAGATTTAATTACTATTTATATTATAATTTCAACTTCTATATAATTATGGGGAAAAAAAGGTGAAGGTAGTGGTCTACAAATAGACTCTTTGAACAGACTTTAGAATCATACTTCCTGAGTTACTGAGGAAACAATAGAAAAAACAGAATGGTTTTATCAGCTGCTGCTGTAACCTTGGACTAGATTTTAGTGTAGAGATCTGATATTCTGATAAAATGTTTGCTAAAATCCCTATTCTTTTTGTGTGTTATTGCAAATACAAAAGAACAACATGTGGCCAGTAGTTGTATTTTGTGACTTATATTTTGTGACTGTTTTCTTTAGGGGGTGACAGTGAAGCAGGTATATGCTCTGTTTCAATCCTTCCTGACTTCCTCAAAGATTATACACAATTCCTTTTCTGTGAAAATAACAAAAATAGCATTAGGAGTAGTTTCTTTTCTCAGATGTCAACTAACTTAACTTTCTGTTCCTACTTTTCACCTGGAAATACCTTTCTGCTCCAGTTGATGGCAGTTCTTATTCATCACAATTTTATTCACTGTCTTCTGGCGTTTGTCTTGGCTTTCTCTATCAGTAACTATTTCAGTGCAGATGACATAGCTTCTGACCAAGACAAGCTATTCTGCTTGATGAATCCTGTGGTAATTCCTGTTAATACCAGATATCTTACTACTGAAAGAGTTGTAATTGCACTTTTTTGGTCTGAAAGAAGAATACTTAGCACTTCTAACTCCCTTTAAAGAGTCTTTAATTTATTTTCTAGATCTCCAGATCAAAGACTGCATGATGGAAGTTTTCATACACTGCCAGGATGAAAATATTTAGATCAGTACCTGTTAAGAACCTTCAAAAGAAACTAATTGCCAGAAATTTAACTCGCACTGACTTGCAACACTAGTGAGGATTCCACACAGATGCTATCAGCACTGTGAGGCATCTCTAAACAATTTTGATAAACCTGGCTTTGGAGAAACATTTTTCTGCAAAATTGTTTTGCTTTTAACATTTAACAAAATTTGGTAGGTATTTCATGTATAAAAATAATATAGACCAAATGGGAGTTAGTATACAACATCACCAGTCTGAATACTTATAGCTACAGTAGATGTTTATTTAATATTTACAGGATAGATTAATACAGATTATGAATTATTTTTAAAAAATGGGCAACGGCTATACCAAACCTGTTGTACACAGCATTCTAGCCTTTTCCTTGAATAGGCAGAATGTAAGAGACAACCAAAATATCATCAGAGTTGATAGGTCAAACATACAGTAATGCCTCTCAAAGAAGGGACATATAATTACAGTTTTATTGATAAAGATTTCTTTTTAAACGTTTGGAATTAAAAATGGAAAATTTCCTACTATAAGTGCCTGAAGTGCATATGACAGCAATCCTACTGTTCAGCTTAATGACCCTGTCAGTCTAGAATATTAAGCAGTTTGATTTAAGCATCTTAAATATGATGTAGATCTAAAATTTTAATGGGAAGCAAGATTTGGAAAATATAATGAGACACTTTTTCTATATAAAAAGTCTCCTATCTATCATCTGGTATTTGCCTAGATTAGGAAATGCGGTTATTAATTATTATAGCTTAGATTTCTAGTGACTAAAATAATTCAAATCCAAAAACTTCCACTGTATTTTAAGATGTTTCAAGACATCCTTATAGGAATACAGAGGTTCTTCACATTTACTTGCTGTCACTCAGCCCTCATTTCATTTTTTTGCTCATCTTGACACTCTTTAAAGGAATGCTTTCTTCAATTGTTTGATCCACCACTGTGATTTGTCTTAGCAGTCTTCTGATTAAGTCACTGCTTACAAATCCAGGATTTAGTAGTCAGATGCCCTAACCTCCCTCTGTGCCACTCTTGCATCCATAATCTTATTTCTGGCAGATGAGATGTCTCTACATGTATCAGACATCCAGCTCCAGAGCCATTGCTCTCCTCTTTTTGTTGTGTTGGTTTTAGAGAAGACTGTATCAGTTATTCTACATATTGCTTGTCAAAGACATGACTTCAGCAACTGTAAACTTGTATGCAGGGACCAAAAAAGCACTTTTCTGCAAATATGCTGATCACTGATATGTTCAGGCATCTATAAGTTTTTAGAAATACAATCCTTGATATTTTTCTGTTAAGTAGTTTAAGGGTAGACTCTGTGAATTGTTGATGCCCAAAAAGCAAGCTCCTTCTTGACTCCATCTTGAAGATGTATATTTTGTTTGAGTAATGTAGATTTATAGCCATTTGAAAATTAACAGATTAAAACTTGTTTTAACTGAGCATGTGTTGAATCACTAACCAACTTCCAGGTCATGTAACAGGAAAATTACATGGATTTATGGAAGAAAAAAGAAGGGAAAGAAAGTCTGTATTCAGAATTCTGTGCCAGGACTACTATGATTAAATAATCAGCATTATCCTATGTTCCTACAAAACCACTAAAGAACAGTGGTGGATGACAACGTACATCAGAATTTAAGCCAATTTTCAAAAAAACAGATCACTTGAAAGGATCTCTGTGACTCCCAGAGGAAAAGTTTCCCAGGTGGCCTGCTGCATTATTTAAATTATTTGAATCAGCTGTACTATTTCTTCCAAATAATACTGGAAAAAAACTTCTAGTGTCTTTCTGTTACGCAAGGATTCAAGTCCTGTAAACACTCAGGGAAATTTCTCAAGTAAATTGCATGCAAATTTAGATGAGAATACCTGTTTCCTACTATTCTTCAGAATGGACTGTTGTTTCTTTTTTAAACATCAACTAAATAACAAATCCAGCACATATCTTCACTGTTTGATGCCACCTACTCATCTATAGGCATTACTACAGTATTTTGAATTTCATACATAGGGGTATTTGCCCTGTTTGCTTAAAAATTATCTTGTGGCTTTACTCCATATATTGGCTCATTGACTTTAAATCTGACATTTTAATAGGCATGCCACTTACAGATTAAAGTGCTAGTATATATTCTTTTTTTTTTCCCTTGGGAAATTATAAAAAGTTAATTTTTTATATAACTTTTTGCCAGAATCATGGAAGACACATTTCCTTTAGAAAATCTTTCAGTAGGTAATGTGTCAGTGAATTTAATTATTATTTATATTGGAAAAGTCCACAGATACACAGTGCTGGTTACAGGATCTCATTGTGGTAGATGCTGTTGAAACCCAATTCCTTTTTAATTCTCAAGATAAGTACCTTCTGGGCCATGGCAGTGCAAAACACCCTATTCTTCTCAAGGTTGTCCTAGAAAGCTGAACTATTGCTGATTGTCTGGGTAAGATAAGCTTACAATGTGTTTCTCTTGTCTACAAAAAACTGACTCTAAGATAATTTAAGCTGGGAATCAAGTAATAACTTTTGGTCACCATCAGCATGAGTAAGATTTGAACAGATGACTTAGATTGAAACATGCTAAATTCCACCATCAGCCACAATACTGCAAACTGTACAATGAAAAGAAAAAAAAAAAAAGATATTTTCTGTTGTGTGGGTTGTGTGCTTTAAGTGTGAAAGAGTCTTCCTAGCTGTGGCAGTAAGCAGCTTTGAGGTAATTGCTATTTTGTGTTTCAGTTCAGAGACAGATGTTAAAATAAGTCACTGGCTTCTGTTTCTGTGTTCTGAGCTGGCCCCTTTGCATGTACAGTTTTACTGGTTTTAAAGGGACTGTGTACTGGCACAGGTGCTCACGGCATAACAGGATATGCAGCATAGAGGAAAAACATTCCCATATATTTTCCTAGTAAAAGTTTGGTGATTTTGTGTACAATTTAAGCAATTAAATCCTAGAATAGCTTTAACTGCAAAATATACAAAATACAATACTTCCTCTAGTGATTATACAGGATACTTGGTGTTTACACTTGTACTGATTTATTTGTCATTTTGATTAAATGCATACTTTTAAAGGAGAAGTCTTGCTCTGAGGTTTCAGTTTTTACCTCTTTTATGTTTCTTTTCAATTTACTTTCGAAATTTATGTCTGTCTTGACCACTCTTTTAGTCTGCCATGCATGGGAGAGGTATTAGCCCAAATTCTGCTGTGGGAACTCTCTGTACTTCAGTTGCCTTTAGTGGGATCATATTTTTTAAAAATAAGTCATATACACATATAAAAATTCAGATGGAAAACTAAATTACATCAGCAGTGAAAAATCATATGACTGAAACATCAATTCTAATTTAAAAGCATTTCTTGAGACAATGCAAAATGTAATTCTATTGCTGAAGTGAGGCAAGGCTGTTCTGGGACAAAACTAATACAGAAGTCTGACAAATATTGTTAATAATCCACTGATATGTATAACTGATGAGAACAGTGTTGACAGCACCATATTGCAAAAAAGAATCATAGCCTGATGGGAACTTTACAACCCACTGGTAGAAACACGCAAGAGCCTCTTAATGATGTTAGGGTTGCCACCGTAGTGATGGACCAGATTCTCAGGAGCTGACATCTTCATAAATCAGAAGCTCTGTGGTACCCCAACAGGTCCTTAGTTTGACTAATATATGATTACAGCTGAGGACTGTAGTACAGCAGAAATCATGCTAAGCAACAACCTACCCGTACCTTTAACACTTTGGAGGCCAGAATTAGAGGGAACTCAGTAAGTCTGGCTTCTTCTACAAAACAGTAACTATAAAATTCAGCTAAACTCAAAAGCCATTTAGGATCAAAAAACAAGACTGTATGTCACAATCTTCAAGTGAATTGACTTGTTAATGACATAATAAATCTTGTTTCCTACATTATTAAATTGAATGCTACCTACTGTAAAGAATATTTTCCCACCTACAAATGGGTATCCACATAAGGAACATTTACATATGGATCTCCTGGTATGAATTTCTGCCCCATTAACAACTTATGTACATATGTAGTTACATATTTCCATTTTAAAAGCTGCAATTAAAGTGTAAATATCGTTGGCTAATGTAGTTGGCTGTCACTATGCACTTGTTATGGAAAATGTGACATATGTCATTTAATAAGAGAGCATAACATGTTATTTATAATATAATTACGTAGGAATATGGTGTTCAGCTTAAGACTTGTTTGTGTACCATTGTGTACAGTTATAAATGTGTTGCTGTGTAGCTTAATTTTCTGATCCTTGGAACTCAGGGTGCAGTAGCTACATGTATTTTCGTATGAATCAGTCTGATCACACTAAAATGAAATAATTTATCTAGCTAGAATCTCACCTTTGTGTCTCTCATGTAGGCAGGGCAAGATTTTATCCTCTTCCAGTTCTTAATTTTAAATGCTCTTCTTTTTTTGAATGATACAATGACTACCTTGTGCCCTCTGGAAACCTAAACTGTCTTTTCAAATTAAGCTTAACTTGTCACTTTGGGAATGGTTTTATTTTTTGTATGTAAATTAGGGCAGAGTGCATTTTTGTTAATTTTTAACAAAAATTAATGTCTGGACAGAGGACTACATTATCCAACAAATAAATAAAATTACTCTTGGAGTCTTATTTTACTTGTAGTTGATAGAATATGTCTTTGATGTCCTTAGTTACACAGATTAGCACTTTATTCCCTTATTGGTGCCTTCACCTTATTAAGTAATTGATTTTTCTTTCATTAGACAAAGAAATGCATAACTTACACAGAGGCCTGGATAGAAGATCTCAATGTAGCAGACAGGAACACTCACAACCCTTACAAATGAGAGATACACAGACATACCAGTATGATGAAAATATTAGTGGGTAAGAGGAAATTCCTGACTTGGAGAAGGCTAGCCAGACATAGTCTACGTAAAGACTGTGAGGCATGCAGTGTGTTCTGTTGCAAATAAGAAACTCATGCTACAGTCTGCCGTGTGGAGACAGCCATAAGCTTGATGTGCATCTTACCACACTTGGTAGAAAGGCTGTTATTTTTAGATACTGCAGTTGCAAAGGGAAGCGTTTCCAATCACAAGAGAGCAAGAAATGGTCTTCTATTCATGTAATATTCACTGTTCAGTCTATATAGCAGTCACTCAACAATGGCTTCTAATAATGCAACAGAAATGGCTTAAATTTGAGGAAAATCAAGCAATTATTTTATTTACAGCTTGCGTGTGCAGTTTTATGTAATTTTACAACAGAAGTGAGGACTACTTAACCCTTTAGTACATACTTATCTACTGAGAGACCTTCATGTTCAGTGTCAAACAAAGGACACTTGCATGGTCAGAACTTTGCCAATATTGCTAGTCAAAGAATCACGGAACCTTAGAAATAAATTGGCCAGGAAAGACCTCTGGAAATCATCTAGTGCAACTCAAAGGAGGTTCACTTTCAATGTCTAAAGCCATTGTTCAGTTACGTTTTGAATATCTCCAGTGCCAGTGATTCCACAGCCTGTTTGACTGCCTTCATGGTAAAAAAAAAAAATGTTTCCAGATATCTAACCAGAACCCTCCCACATTGCAACTGGTATTCATTGCCTCTTGTCCCATCCCTGTGCACCTCTGAAAAGAGTGCAGTTCCACCTGCTCTATCCAAGTCTATCCAAGTCTATACAAATCTATAACAAGCCCAGCAGTTTTGAAGCAACATTATGATTGCGACCGGCACTGTATTCCTCACACTACAGGTTTTGAGTTTCAGCCACTACTACAGTAAGTCTCAGATGTATTTCTAATATGTACTACTCTTATCCCTTTAGCATAAAGATGCCGTTGCTTTTTGCAATGCCAGCTCCAGGTATCTCACAGGATTGTGTGCTACCATCTTTTACTCAGTAGGAAAACACAGACCTGTGTTTCACACAGCTGTAAACTTAACCAATTCTTTTGGGAATGTCACAACTAGAAGCTTCATTTCACTTTCCCCCTTTGCCCCCAGAAAGGAGAAATTTGACTCTGGCTTTATGTATAATCCATTTTCAAATTCTTTTTTAACTAAGCATTATTCCTCTGCTTTCTTGAATTTTTGACCAGGCTGCAAAGTGCGAAAGATGTTATATCTTTTTTTATGGGCGGTAAAAGTACATCCACAGAACAAATGGAAAGTAGGATCTACAAAATCTTGACATGATGACATTATATCTGTCATATAAATGTTTGTGCTTATTGCCTACTCTGAATCTCAGTTAAAAATAAAAGAATCAAGCAGAATTTATTTTAGGTGAGGCTGTTTTAAAAATTGTCAAGAAACTGTACCATATTTCTCTTACCAGTTTTTGCACTTTTAATGAGTTGTGGTTGCAAAACCTAAATGGAACACATCATGCATATAAAAAAACTTGCAATGATTTAATTTACCAAGTATTTAGCTCACCAACAGTATAGATAATTCTTATAACTGTGGTAAGCACTGTAGCTGTACTAGCAATTAAAAATAGTGCAGACATACTAACACAGTCTAGCAATGTAAGGACACTTCAAAATAGGGTTCTCGGTGTTTTTTGATTGGTATTTCCATAGGGACACCCTGAAGTCAGATGCCACAACCCAGGAATTTTCAACGTTGAAGCAGAAGGCAAGTCTCTGCACTGCAAGTAAGAGACACTTGTGAGACACAGAAAGAAACATGTGCTTCTAGCACCTCTTTTTTTTTTTTTTTTTTTTTTTAATCCGCAAGAGTACTTCTAGGAAAGTAGATGAGTCAAAACTGGTAGTAGAAAAACTAATTTTCAGGGGCCTTCATGAGAGAGATCTAGCCACAGCACTTACACTGTCTCTAGCAACATGTCTTCTTTTCCTGGACTGAGATCTTGACCTACCTTTCAGTGTCCAATCTTCCAGTGGAAGACCCTATTGATTGCAGCAGGAAATCATGCTTCAGTATTTATAAGGATAAAAACCTATAAATTCTGTTCTCTCATAACTTATTCAATAGTCAGATGACACCACAACCCAATGACCTGGAACAGAATAGCACAGAGGAAGACAAGAGTATGTTCTCTGGGAAAGTCTATGTGCACTGTGGCATTTTTTTTCCTTTTCGTTTTTGCGTTTCTGAGGCTGCCTAACAGATGCTCTGAATTACCCTCTGGATCTGCCTTGTGCTCTACTCTGTACTCTAGAAAGACCAGTCTCCTAACTTAAATTAGTTGCCTACATTTAATTAATTAAATGGCCATCACATCATGAGGATATTTTTGGATATTAAAGATCTCTAGTCTCTTTCAGCAGTTCCCTGGATCAGTAGCTCTAGTATCCAGAATAAATTCTGTATGATCCACCTCAACACAACATCTCTTATTTGAGAAGATAACAGAAGGCTTTTATGACAACCAGGAAATAAAGTATATTATATACATTTGTAACATCAAAAGTGGTAATGTTGGTTTAGAAAAAAAAAGTGCTGTAAATGGTAGAGCTCAGTGCTGTAAATGGTAGAGCTCACCTGAACAGAGGGCTAGTCTTAGAACACTCATACTTTAAAAACTAGCTCCGATCTTTCATATACTAAATATGTACTTTAATGCAGATATATAACTCTAGGAATCAAAGATATGAAATACCAGACTAGAGAGGCAATTAAACCTTTACTTGTACTACTGATATACAACTGATCTTACTGCTGTTCTACCAAATTAGTCCTGCCTCATTTGATGACTGACTTTAGTACGAAGCAGGGCAATCCTACTGTGACATTTCCCTGTTCTAAAGTCCCACCTCAAAAATACTCTTTGAACTGAAGATATTGACGTGTCTTTTCCTCATCCTGCTCACACAAGTATTTCATCAGGCGGCATATTGCTCATCGCCAAATAAATAGTTGACACATTCAGTTCCTCTGTGCAGACTTTGCTGTTCAAGCAACTAACGTGTCTCTTGCCAGCCGTGTTCATAGGAGGTGACTGAAAGACAGGAGAGACAAGCATATTGGTTTTTATTCTAGTATCTGGACTGCAGATTACCTTTTTTTTTGGGGGGGGGGGGGGCTGTTTTTTTTTTTGGGGGGGGGGCTTTTTTGTTTGTTTGCATACCAGCTAAACTTAGATTGAGTTTTCTGAATTTGGGCAAACAGCATCAATACAAAAAACAGTTTCCCAACGCCCAAAATGGACCCTATCCATTTTGGAGGACTGCTCTCAAAGAAAAAAAAATCACTGAAATACATATAGGCAACATTTATGCTTGAATAATGCTTGATCAAACTTGGCTGAAACTTTTCAAAGTTTTGCAATGTGTTTAACTGTTGAAAAGTGCTATTCTGTGGAAGTGACTTAATAAAGAGTAGCAGGTATAAATGAATAACCCATTGATTTCACTGAGAATGTTTATATGAGTCATTATACCCTTTTACAGGTGCCTCTGTACCTAAGGGTTTTGAAGAATGTATATATCTACAAAGTGTTCTGTTCTACATCAGCTGTTATTAAACTTACCTTAAATTTATTTGAGAAGCAGAAAAAGAACTGTACAGTGTATAGGTATTTCCTATTTAAAACTTTGTAATAAACAAGTCAGCATTTTCACTAACACTGTGTCCTTGAAATGTCCACTACAAAGGAAAATATTCTTTAATATTTAATGTCTTGTTACACATACTGCCGTCATGCAGGTGATTTATGGTTTTCTTGCTTTGCCAATTCACAAGTACACGGACAAAGAATACCATTTTGATCATCTTACCCTAATTAGCCTTAATTATGGCCTTCTTCACGAGGTAGTCTTTAGATGTATTAATATATATTTATCTGCAGGGCATATCGTGAGTATAGGAGGACATCGTTCCCTGATTTGCATAAAGAGGCTTTGGCGTTATCTGGTTTTGAACCGAATAGCGATAATCCTGTTAGACCCTTAAAAAAACTAGAGACACCTCATGCTGTCACGTTTGGTGACGGTAAAATATTTGTCACTAATCACACAGAAGAATCAAGTAAGAAATAACCTGCACACCATTTGTTTGAGTACGTGTGGGCAGCGTACGGTTTGCAGAAATACGGTTCAGATCCATCGCGTGAAGAACTTACGAAAAGAACCAGTCTCCAGAATATGCAAAATAAAAGAGCAAGGAAGGGACCTGAGGACAATACGTGGGACTAGTTGGTTAACGTGTAAGAAGTCCTTCCTGTCTGAAGAGCCCTGCTCGTCCTGGCGCATCACGGCCTGACTCCTGCGTTTTTATTGACCGGCTAAATTTCATCAGGCCTCCCTCACTGTGTTAGAGCCATCCTGAACTTCAATGTCCCGCTTAAAACTAAACATATAAGCTAGCTAAATATGCTGCCAACGTATTTCATCAGTTTTCATTGAAAAAATCTTGTGTGTAATGCTACTTGTTTCAGGTTCCCTGGCGGAGAAAAAGATTTATCGTCTAAGACTGGAACAGCTCCGTGGCCTTCGGTAGCTCCTGAAACTCGCTCATTCCTGTCACGACACCCGCCCTTTTCACACGGCCAGCACTGCGGGGCCCTCCC
>NW_010141798.1:0-266 GCF_000699245.1 Pterocles gutturalis
GTTTAATTCCATCCCTGGACACATTGCGAATTCAAAAGATGCAGTTGTGTTCTCTAGTTCTTGTTTCTCTCTTGTGTTTTTAGAAACCGTTTCTCTAGTCGTAAGGTGTCCATTTGAGATCTTTGAGTCACCATGTCATGCCATCATGTCCATTGTCCGATAGCCTCTGTAATTCCCGGAGGGACTTTGTAGGTAATTGGGCTCAAAGGAATTTGTGTCTTTGGTATTTCCAGGTGCTCCAGGTGACACTGGCCACAACATCAAGC
>NW_010141799.1:0-5339 GCF_000699245.1 Pterocles gutturalis
GCTGCCCCCGCACACAGCGCTGTGGCTTTACAGCCTTGTGATAAAGTGTGTTGGGGATGATGGCTTGTGTGGCAAGGGGAAGGTGCACCATCCTGCACCTATGGAGTGAACAGTGTAATTTTAGCTCCGCTCTCACCTGTGCGTGCGCTTTGGGTGAGAATCGCGGGTGCCTAAAGGTGGGCGATGGCTGTCTCCCACCCGAATGGCAGGATGGGCTGTGTCCCAGCAAGGAAGGATTTTTCCCTTGTTTGCTTTCTGAGCATTAACACGTTTCACCATTACAGATGCCGACCTTGCAGCAACGACTTTGTAACCAAGTAAGATGACTCAGCAAATACCAAAATAGCTGCAGTTCACCCAGAGACTGGGTGAGGAGCCTAAACTCCAGCCTTCCCATCGCACCAGCAATGGCAATGAAAGCATGCCTCCCTTCAAAGATGAGTGTAGGTGCTTTGGGATTTTTTTGGGAGATACTAATGGGATGTAAAAAGTGTTTTTCTACTCTACAGGCTTCCTGGCTTAGTGTGGAATGGTGATTTGAGTAATTTTTATTGCCCTGCCTAAAAAGAGTTTGGAAGTCTGTGAGCAGTCTTCAGAGAGTGATTGCCCCTCTCCAAAAGCCCCCATAAAAATGAGTCAAATCTCTGTTTAAACTTAAAGGATGCCCTTGAGACCATTAGCTCTACTTAGGAACTGCAGTCCTAACCCATTAAGATAAAAATAAATAGAGCTTATTTTAGGAAAAGGGAAGTGGGAACCAGCCCAAGCACCAGTGAGCCACCGCAAGCACGGTGCAGCAGATGTGTTAAGGTTGGGGTTTTTTCTTGTCTCATGCACCTTCTAATTCAAAGTGAAATTCAGCAATCTTTTTGACTTGACACAATTGGTTCAAAAAATAGCATGGTTAGGCAAGGAAAGACTCTTTTGCAAATGCCATGTATTTCACAAAAGACAAAAAGCTCCAGCCCCACTTCTGGAGTCTGTAGCATGATCAGCAATCCCTGTACCTGGGGACATGGGCAGCATTTGCCCAAGCCAGGAAAGCCAGCAACAAATGTCAGCTACCCGTGTCACGGTACAGTGCCTTTGTCCTTCAGGGCAAAGTGGCATCCCCCAGAGAAGTGTGAAAAATTGCTTACATTGCATGTGAGCAGTCACCGTCTGTGCAGATAGTAATAGCTACAGACAAAACCCCCTCCCCTGCTGCTGCTTTCCAAGCATTTTCATTTTGCATTAGAGCTGGCTTTCCTGTTCTTCAAGAATTGACAATTTGCTAAGAATGGTCTTTCAGCTATTCCTAAAATAGTGAAACAATATTACAGTGGGGCTGTGCTGCCTCTTGGGTGTTAAAACCTGCAGCCCAGTGCTTTTGCACATGCCCAGCACCAGACTTGTTAAAGCAAGCAGGGGCCCCTGAGCAAACCCAGAAGCCAGCCGAAGGCTCCATTTTCCTCCCCCAGCCTGGGTCTCACGCAGCACAGAGGCTGATGGCATAACCCTTCCCAACTGGGATGTGCAGAACCAGGAGCAATGCCAATGCCAGGACACTTCTCCTTCCCCCATCCTGCCGTGCCAGCTGCCCTGCTGATGGGGCACTGCAGCCAGGACTTCAACCTCAGGCCTTGTGCTCCAGCATCTGCTTCTCTGATGCCCTGTTAGCGTGTTATAGCAGCTTGTGCACAAACAGCTGCAATGGGTTAAAACTCTGCTGTGAGGTGGTGTTGGAGCCAAATTTGTTCTTCCTAGCTTTATATTAAAAATCAAGAACAAATGGACATGCAAATGTGCTAAGGCTGTAGATGCATCTGAAAAAAGTCCCACTTGGAGGAGATGTGATGGGAGATTGGAGATGGAGCAACGGGCCCAGGACTGCGCTTAGATCCAAATGCCGTGCAGACGAGCGGCTGGGTGGAGACTGTTTCTAAAATGCTTTGGAGTTACTGGAATTACTTTTAAGATGTTGTAGGTTGGAAATTTTGGGTTTGCTAATTTGTCCACGGAGCAATGTTTTCTTAGGCAAAGGGAATTTTTATTCTGTTCCACCGAGGTCTGAAATGTGCTGGGTATTTTGCAGAAGGAAAATTCACTACCTGCTGCGCTGGTGGGGCTCTGGTTGGGTCATTTAAGAGGTGTGAACAAATTTGTTTCATGTAAAAGAAATATTTTAAGTTAGAATGATATTTTTGTCTATGTCTTATTAGTTGCCTCCAGCAAAATAAAAGCAAACAGGAGTGCTAACAGAACAACGGGGAGTTGCCTACACGTAGTTCTGGCCATGGTGTTTTGGCCAGAATGGAATAATTAAGTTACACCTAAAAGTGGTAGGGAAAACTGCAGTGATCAGGTTGTACTAGGCACTAGTGTGCACAGAAAATCCTGTCTCTTCTGTTGTTTTCTCTTTTTCCTAGAAGTTGAACTCTATTTCATCCTTAACTAATTGCTATCATTCCTTCTTTTTTTTTTTTTTTCTGATCCCTCAACAGCCTAAAACAGTTACAGTCGCGTAGAACAGTGCATCTCCTTCATTAACCCACTCAGGAAAGCCAGAAAGATCCAATTACAAAGAAATGTGGAGACAGTACAAGAACTACCTTCTGGCATGCCTTGAAAGATAACAGAATGCTAAACTTTTCAACAAAAAATAAAGGAGAATGTTTTAATCTATGTTTTAAAAATGCAAATGTCTTCAAATCAGCTGGCTAGTTCAGTTTGCAGGCGGAGTGTGCCTCAGCCAGCCAGAACTCCACAGGGTGAAAAACAAGGCAATCCAAGCAATTCTTGAAGAGAGTTGAGAAAAACAATTTTGAGCTTTGCCAAGGGGCAGATTCAGAGAAAGTTACCCTGACTGTGCTGGGAGGGTCTGTCTTGTATTGCCATTTGAGAATTTTGACTAGACGGTGTTACCAGGCTAAAGAATTTTGTCTCACCTCGCTTCTATCTTTGTGCATGCAAAAACGAGGAGGTGTCAACACCAGCTGCCTTGGGTAGAGTATCTTTGTTTTCACTGTATGTTAGTTTTTGTCTAAGCTAAGTGTACAAACTTGATTCAAACTCGTTTTAGAAAGGAAAAAATTCTTGTGCAAGAGGAAGCGGCCTTTGGATGTGCACAGTCATATTGCATGCCAAATCCAAGGGAAAGCAGATGGAGGAAAATTAATCCTCATGATCACATCCACAATGTTCTTTAACATTTAACCTTTATGATCTAAATAGGACAACATGTTTTAAGCTTTGTCCCTTAACTGTTGAGACTGATCCAGATGAAATCTACCCTGCATCACTCACGAGCTCAAGGAACTGTATTTTGAATAAAATGTTCCCAACTGCTTTTCCCCCCCTGGCACCTTTCCACTTCCCCAGAGGAAACGGGTCTGCCTTCCCCACAGGTCCTCTCTTAGCAGAGCAAGATGGGGCATGTTGGAAAGTGAGTTACAGTCATGGCTTCAGGTATGGAAAAGCAAATAGATCCCCATGAGTATGCTTAAGGTGAAATTGGGTTTATTTGTAGTAAACAGATCTCCCTATAGCACTGAATGTGTTATATTGGCTTTAAAACATATCCCCCTTTAACTGGCTCCCCCTTTTTCTCTTGAACACAAGAAAAATACTCACTGAACTTCAGAGGCTGCCTGGACTGGGGAATTATTTGTCCTTCACTCTGAATTGCTCTTTTCAGTGTTATTTATGAATTGCCTCTTTTATAAAGAATCAAGTCTCTAGCTACTGTTAGAAATGTATCTAAATAGCTCATGGAAATGATAACATGGACCCATCTGACATCTCATCTTCCCTCAAATCAAACTTGGCCCTGATCAAGACAACAGCAGTTGGTACCTCTGCAGCTGGAGGGATGTTGGCCAGGACTGGAGATGTTACAGCCTTGAGAAGAGTAATGGTTTACAGCTCCAATCAGCTAATTCAGAAAAATCATCCAAAGATGGTTTGCATTCAGGTTATACCAGAGCATCTCTGGAACACAGTAAATACTCAACCCAAAATTTTGATCATCAATGAGACTATCACAGATAGTTTTAGCACAGAACTACATCACAGACTAATGCAGAATTCCCATTAGTAGCTATGTATGCTAAATTAAAATACTCCCATCCTCAAAGCAGCTGTGAAATCACACATATCACACTTCAGTGTATGTTTATTGTATGTAATTACTTGTGGAAAAGAGCAGTTTTGCCTTGAAATTATCCATAAGCTAGAAAGGTCAAGACATGAGCCAATATGGAAACTCAGAACATGAGTCACTAGCATAGCAGAAGGAAAATTAGATCCCTAGTATTTTTCCCCTCTCTGACTGTTTCAATCCACATTGTCTGTGAAAACTTAAAAGCAATTTCTGCAAAAACTGATTTCTACTCTTAAATATTTATTTTCCTTCCTCGTACTTGGTTATGGTAACAATTCCACCCCCAGACCTCTGATCTCACTAGTTGGCTATATTTTTTTTGCAAGTGCTAGGAGGACTTTAAAATCAAGTCTTATAAAATAAAAATCTGCAGTCAGACTTATAAGTCTATATATATATATATAACGTCAGTTTAAATATGGTTATAAAAGCCATGTTTAATAAGACTGTTTAAGCTATAACAGAAATAATTTTCAAGCTTTCCAACTCTAAAGTTATGCTGTGAAGTTTTTCACCCATTTCTTAAACTTTTAATAATTAAAAGGGGAAAACGTCCAGTTTAAGGACTAACACTGCCAAACACAAAGCAGATGCTGCTTCATGTTATCACAAGCCTGCCACTTGGTATTACACCATGGAACAGGATTCTGGAAGTTCTAAGGGTGAGATGAATACTGTTATCAAAGAGAAAACCAAGGATCTCCGATCTTTGCAACTGAAGTTTATATGTTAACACCTGCAGAAACACAATTAGAATTTAAAAGCTCTACAGTCAGCCTCTCCTAACCTCTTCATTAAAAAGGCTGGACATTTAAAGACATTTGTATTAATTTAAACAAAACTGTACAAAGCAATCAATTTTTGCATTTCTAAAATACTTACAAGTTTATAAAGAAATAAACTTTCTCCTTCTAAAGCCACGACAGACATCTCCCTTTACAAATAAGAGGCTTCAGTAGCTCTATCAAATCTTTTTTTCAACAATTTTTATTCTATATTAAGTGACACCTGCTGACCATTTCTTTTGAGCAGTCAGTTTTAGTGAATGTATCATTACTTTATGCATATATTAGTTGGCCAAACAAACCTCTAATTGCATCCAGTATTAGATATTTTCCAATAAAAAATTTATAGAGTAGGTATATGTATTTTATATATACAAATAATTTATATATATGTGTGTATATATGTACATGTC
>NW_010141800.1:0-964 GCF_000699245.1 Pterocles gutturalis
TGGTAGCTGTCATGCGTTACCCTTGACCAGCTGACAGCTAATCTGTCACCTGGACCAGTCTTCTCTGAATTTCGTGTGTCCTGGCCCAGTTGATATTATTTTACCTTTGTCCATTGCCAACATGCCTTATTTATAACGTAATAACATATTATAATGTATAACAGCCTATGTACATCAATCTCTCTCCCTGTTCTTCACAGGCCTTGATTTTCTACTTTCTGTATTTAAATCAGGTTTCTCCAACCCCTTGCACATACCTACTTTGCCATTCTGCAAATTTAGCCCTTTCTTATGTTAAGAATATCAGAAGGGTTTTTAAACTGAAAATATGTATTTTTTTAACTTGAAATTGGTGCATAAATGAAGCTTTCAGTCAAATTGTAACTTTTTATTTAATTTCAGCTTTGGAAAAAAACAAGTTACTTGAATTTTAGCCATAGTGGTTATTATTTTGTTGTTTACAGAAACATTCAGCTTATACAGCTAGGTCCAGGGATGCAAGATGCTAAGAATTTTGGCCCTAGTCTAACGAAATATTTAATCTTAAAATATTTGTTTGATCTTTTTGAAGTTGTGTATGGGTGATGTATGTGCTTAAAATTAATCACAAGCTTAAACTCTTTGTTTTTGTTAAAGATGAGGATTTCTAAAACAAGAGTTGAACCAATCTGCATGGTTTTCTTACCATAGTGTCATCCTGACAGATACATAATAGGTTTAATTAAGCCTTCTGCCATTCACAAAAGAGACACTGGAAAAACTGTCCAGAGCCAAAATCTCCAACTGATTTAAATGAAGTTTGTATCAGACATGAAAAAAATATACTTTACAAAGTCCTCGTAAGAAAGACAGTAAACTAGCATATAAAATTATCCCAAATTTGTTTGGGAACAAACTCAACTGAGTATTTTAAAATGGCATATATTGAAGGCACATATAAAAGTTGTTCAGATTTGAAGGGGAA
>NW_010141800.1:1027-2217 GCF_000699245.1 Pterocles gutturalis
GAAATAAATTTAAACAAAAGCTGCATCAAGTGAGGTGATAAGAATAATGAAAATTCCTTATTTTAAAAACATAATACAATCATACCATTCATTTTCAAAGCATATATTATCTTCTGATGTAACATTTAGAGTTTGTTTACAGAAGTTGCATGGAATACAGAGAAAGATGGAGAGACCCATAACAGACCATTTATTGGAGAGTATATGTGTTTTTCTATGTAACACATTTAGAAGCAAGTAAGTGCTTAAAATTTCTCATCTCATCTTTTTAGGAGACATTCTATTTGAAAAGAGTAAAAAAATCCTCATATAATTTTTTTGTACATCCAATTAGTGAAATATGTAATTTTTTCTATTTTTAATTAACCAAGTTTTCCAGATAGGTTACAAAGAATTCTTGTCTTCAGACTTAATTAATTTAGAGCCTAACACTCTGTGACAGTGTATTGTAATGAAGGCAGCATTCAGCAGTCTATTTCAGTGAGTCAGGGCTGCCAAGTTTTATTCCTTCTTTCTTATTTTAGTGTTATTGCGTATCCTGAAATGTGATGGGTTTTCTAGTACATTGCATAAATGTTTATTCTTATCTATGCTGATGAAAAATAGTCAAGGCAAGTGAATCAGCCACTGATGTA
The DNA here is from genome assembly GCF_000699245.1 of Pterocles gutturalis. Classification (NCBI taxonomy): domain Eukaryota; kingdom Metazoa; phylum Chordata; class Aves; order Pterocliformes; family Pteroclidae; genus Pterocles; species Pterocles gutturalis. The sequence goes on from NW_010141800.1 coordinate 1,663, forward strand.
AAAAACCCAAACCCAAACTTTTCTAAAAACAAGAAATCCTGTTTGTGGTTTAGCAGCTGAAAAGATCTGTAAATGATGTCTGTTGTATAGCCCCATACTTTCACTATTAATGATCTTAAAATGCTTTCACCCTCTTTATCTGACACTGCTTCCAGATCGTAATTATCATAGAATCATAGAATGGTTGCGGTTGGAAGGGACCTTAAAGATCATCTAGTTCCACCCCCCCTGCCATGGGCAGGGACACCTCCCACTAGCCCAGATTGCTCAAAGCCTCATCGAGCCTGGCCTCAAACACCTCCAGGGATGGGGCATCCACAGATTTCCTGGGCAACCTGTTCCAGTGCCTCACCACCCTCACAGTAAAAAATTTCTTCCTCGTGTCTAATCTAAATCTACCCTCTTTCTGGTTAAAACCATTACCCTTGTTCTATGATGAATTTCTTTTAAACAAAGACTAATGATATGTCTTTAGTTGCTGTGAAAATGCATGCAAACTAGGTCAGTACTGCAATGTGCAGGAGCATAAGTCTTCATTTTGTGAATGTTTTAGAT
>NW_010141801.1:0-1142 GCF_000699245.1 Pterocles gutturalis
GTTACTTAACATGCAGCAAGTGTTGTACTCGGAGAAATTTAGACGTAATTTTTTTGTGCTTGCATGTAAATGTGGGTAGGTGCTGTCCTGATTGATGGCAATTAGCATTTTCTAACGGTAACAGATGTTCAGATTGCCAGGAGGCTGGTACCTAACGCCCACATCTGTTCCGCTGGGCACTGCCTGGGGAAGTGGGACCAGCGCCGCGGACCTGCGAGTCCTCCTGGGGTGGATTGAACGGTATTGTGCGAGGGGTTTTTTTATTTTTTTTTTCTGAGGGAAAATAATAATAATAAAGACGTTTTCAGGTTTATAAATAGTACACTCTGTTTATTATGGGATGGAGACTTTCCATCTGATTAGCAGCCTGGATTTCTGCACGGAGTTAGGGAAGCAATCTGGACAGGGCACGGAGCTGGGGGCCTGGCCCGCGGTGTTCTGTCCCTCCCCGTGCACAGAAACATCCTCGTTTCCCTCCTGCCCGCCTCTATTCACAGCCTCTTACACCCATCTATATCCGTGCCAACATTGTCCTTCGGTGTAAGCAGCTCCTCTCCTCCCCGCTGCTGCTCCCTGCGGAGCTGGAGAGGATGAGCCTTGGCTGGGCTGAGCAGGACCAGCACCTCTGTCCTCCTGTCCTGTCCTCCTGTCCTTCTGTCCTGTCCTCCTGTCCTCTGACCACCTGGCTCTCTGTCCCCCGGGCAGCCCTGCCCGGCTCCCCCATCCCCTCCCCTCACTCGTGGCCATCCCACGGCACGGATCTGGCCCCGGCAGAGCATCGCGCAGCGGCACGGCTGCTGCCGGCTTTCTCCTGGAAGTCGCTGTGCCAGGCAGCCTAGAAACACGCTTTTGCTTTTTCACAGATGCCGGCAATGGTGACTCATAGTCAGCTTGTAACTGAGTAATGCACCTCGATGTTTCTCCGGGTGTTTTTCCAGGTTAGCGCAGTTGTTCTCGCATGTACCCATGTTCCATGTTCAGCGTTTTGAACTTTGTGCTGCTCGGTCGCTCTCGTCTCGGGGTCTGCCAGCCAGTTTTCTCTCTGCTCATCCACGCTGTGTAGCAGCCCCACTTTTTTCCCTATTATCTGTTAATTTATGTAATTAACGAACCTTTCACTGTGTTCCCACAGCATCTCCCTC
>NW_010141802.1:0-12605 GCF_000699245.1 Pterocles gutturalis
GGTGCTTAGGGACATGGGTTAGTGAGTTATCTGGTGTTGGGATGGACTTGATGATCCTTGAGGTCTTTTCCAACCTTAATGATTCTATGACAGCATGGACAGTCCTACATGAGGGCTTGGGCCTGTGCTCTGGCCCTGCTGCATTTACTAGCATAGATATTACCTATTGCATAGACACAGATTATAAAGAAGGTAGGAGTTGAATGCACATCACTTCTGTAAAACCATATACATTTCCCCTCTTTTTTCCTTGTCAGCAAGTAGAAATAATAGGTGTACACTGGATGTTGCAAGAAGTGTAGCCCTGCTGTGCAGCTCTCTTCTGCTTGCTCGCAGCCGCAGCAGCGTTGCTGCATTCCCAGGGATGATGTTTGCCAGGAGCATGAGTATCCTGCCAGAGCGAAGCGCTTGCCAAGCTGCAGGCACCGTGCTCCCTGACACGCTGAGGGTGCTTCCCAGGCACGTCCCTCTAGGGCACTGCGGACCTGCCCCTCCTGAGCAGGCACAGGAGGTAAAGCTGCCAGCAGTTCTGCTTTGAAGTTTCGTCCTGGCCACAGCATTTGAGGATTTAACTCTTAAGGAGATTGGGGTTATAATCATCTGGATGTGAATCCTAGATTGCTTTGAACAATAAAAACGCATGCATAGGAGGTTATTTGGGTTTGGCATCATGGATAGTACTAGAGTCTAATTAGGTCTTTATTGCTAACAATATCTGATTGTAACACCGTCTTCATTTCATGATGGCTGTTTCATAAGCTCTCTTTGTATTAGCTAACGTAAGGATGTCTACACCACAAAATGGAGCTTGATGCAGAAATCATCAAAGCAGTGCTGACCAAAACCTGAATTTATGCATGAGCATTCAAAAGGCAGAGTCTGATTCAAAGAACATTGATGGGCACAGAGAGCTGTGATTCACTTATGCCCACTGATGTTAACAGGCTGTGAAGTGTAATAAGCAAAGAGGCTTTTGGGTCAGGCTGAAGGCACCAATACTGTGTCCAAGGAGAGTACTGTGCCTATTCTTGTGGTCAGATGATTTCTGAACTTTCTCAGGGAGAAACAACATTTGGACTTTAAATCACCTGACATTGCCCGGGTACTGGGTGAGGAAGACTTAAAATCATTCAAAAGGTTTTAAAAGTGAGGCAGGAGAACACATACTCTCACAATACTCACACAGGGCCAGATAAGCATGAACAAATGGAATTTTCTTTCAGGGGAAATATTTTCTGCACACTCGATCACTTCAGATAAATTTCATTTTTATAATATCAGGGAAATGAATTTACAGGTTTCAGTCACACATGACAAAATATTCTTGAAGGTTGATTTGTGTCATTCCAGGTAATCTAACTTTACAGAAAGCAGCAGATATGGTGGTGTACCCTTGACAGTCAAATCCTGCTTGGCACAGATTTGCACTCAGCCCTGGGCTTTTGGCTTCTAACTGATAACCGGAAGACTGGTGTGTTTGTCAAACACACCTTGATCTTAGGTTGCTATTGAAACTGAGTAAGAATAGAGACAAACAGTCAGAGAAAGACAAAGTTTAATGATCTCTAAAAAAAGAAGCAGACACCTATTTTCACTTATTTATTTCTGAAACAATATTTAGTGCCAAAAAAATGAAGACAGTTTTCAAGCCAGTATCACAGCAAAAGGATCATGAATTAGGAAGGCTTTCTGAAGAGTGTCATCTGTGATTTTGTGTTAGTGCTGCTTTTATTGCTTTTCAGCTGGCACTTGCTACATGAGTTTTTAATATCTACCATTTGGCCACTGTATTTTAACAAGATCTAAAAGTTTAATTTAATCTTCTATTTCAAAATTATTCATCTTTTGATAACAGCTTTTTCTTCATGTGACAAGGTGGCTGTGGTTTCTTGATGGAAGCAGTTAATGACCAAGCTGTTCATGGTGTGCCAATCAATATAATTACACTGAACTCAGTTAATCTAGCCCCAAGTACTTACTAGAGACTTCAGATCATCTACAAGAAGTCAAGCTCCATAAATACTGCAAAAAAAGGGACTAAATATTGTTTTGGGAATCCATTCATTTGGAAACAGTGGCTTTCTGGGAAAGTTTTTCTAGCTTTTGTAAAACTAAGTAGCTTGAACTGCCTTACTGTGCACAGATAGGACTCTGATTTTTTTCAGTTTTTAATTCTTTTGAAAAATGCATCGCACAAACTCGTCTGATCAGCTCTACTGCTGAAATACAAAAGCCAAAGGGGGGTGAGGCCATATAATGAGAGTGTTTGGAAAATATTTCATACATTTCTATTAGGGCTTTATTTGTGATTCATATGTTAAAGCAGCATAGACTTGCACAAATATTGTGAATGCTCCCCAGAGACCAATTTATTCCTGGATTCTTTTAATCTATTGTATTCTTAATCTTCAAGCAGCGTAAAGATCATGAGGAATGTACTTTACTTTCATGTGATTATAATTTTCTCCATGTGAATACAAACATTGTAGTTACATGGGTATTTAATAGTGCAAGATATTCTTTGTAGACCAGTGAAAAAGAGCCAGAAGGCTGACAAAGGAAAATATGGTTAAGTTAGCTGAACCTACATAATATAAGTTTATATACTACACAAAATGTTGTCCAATTTGCAAGCTTTATGTGTGCTTTCTAACCAGTGAAGACTGTCATAAATATTTAAAGTAGTGGGAAGATGAGAAGCAAAAAACATTAACTATTTCATTTATAATGATCATTTCACAGTAAAATTTCAGTGCAACAAAACACAAGAAAAGATTAAGTCATTCTCTTTGAATGACAATTTATTTCCTGTGGACTCAAATCCTCAGATTTCTTAAACAACACTTCATGAAAAACTAGTTTTAACCACACTGGAATTCCTGTCCTTCACAGCTGGGCATCTGGATCACATTGGAGACCAAAGTACAGGAGTCTTCAATTTGTGCCTTAAGAGGTGACCAGCATCCACCGTGTGAGGTATATTTTCTCACAAACACCACCCAAGGAACAAATTTATGTGTGCAGTAGATACAGAAATTCGTGTTTGTTTTGGGAAAGGCAAGGTCAAACTCTGTGCTGTTGTCCGAGTAGAAGCTGGATCTTTGCAAGTGTCTTTTGTCTCAAAGGGAGTCCATCTTGCAGGTTGGAAACCGAGTATGAGAATGACTCTTCTTGTTTAAATTGACAAAGAGCTGAAGTCTTGTCTCAAGGGCAAATAACAAATTGTAACTCTTGTCTTCATTTCATTTGAGAGATTTTTCTCTCTCTCTCTTTTTTTTTTTTTTTTAAAAAAAACTTATTTATTGAATTTAACAGTTATTTTCTTGGCTTTAAAATTAGCCAGAATCATACTTTCAAAGATCTTGAGGAATTTCCTTTTAAATCAGAAAGTTTAATTTTTACTGCCTTAATTTTGAAACATATCTTTCTGGTTTTGTTCTGCTTGGCAGTATTCCTCTCCAGCCCTTTTACAAATATAGTTTTACTACTACAAAGTTATTGAGCTCCTGCTAGTGAGTTCTTTCCTTTATCAGTGTTGTTGCTGCATTTACTTTCACTGACAAAACTTATACTATGATTATACTGAATAGTTAACAGTAAGAAATCCAAATCACAGAATCACAGAATCACAGAATGTTAGAGATTGGAAGGGACCTCGAAAGATCATCTAGTCCAATCCCCCTGCCAGAGCAGGACACCTAGATCAGATCACACAGGAATTCTGTGTTTGGAAATTCTTTTTAGAGTTTATCTACATAACTGGTCCAGTCTAATATCACTGACCTCTGTTTTTCTGAGTCCTAGAAAGACTGCTTCAGAATTTGTAGACCAGGGAGACAAGATTTCCTTATATGTGACATAGTTTGCACAGGCTGAGTAGAAGTTTATCTCCAAAGTACCCTCAAAAGCACTACAAAGCATCAAAAACAACAGATGTGAGCTTGGGCTGTGAAGCCAGCCTGGGGTGAGCACACGGTAGCTAGATGAGCAGGCAGGGTCTTTGAACATAGCTGTCATTAGTTTTAAATCCATCTTCTTATTGATGACATCTACTTCTGCTACAATATGGCAGCAGCCAAACCAAGCAATACAAGAAGAGTCAAATACAAGGAGTATAGGGAAAGGAAATCAGAGATTGTATCTGTCGATTTTTCTCTAAATATGGAAATTCTTATACAATAGACCATCAAATGTAATTTCCTATGTTTTAGAGGACAAGCTGTACGTTTTTTAAAATAGTTCAAAAGGTTTACAAACTTGAGCTCAGGGTGTGGAAGTGGAAGGAGGGGCCAGAGGTGCTGTAGAGAGAAAGAATGGAGTACAGGATATCCCCTCCTAACTCTTTTTTTAAAATCCCTTACTTTAAGAGATTTCTGTGTATCAGTACCAGATGGCCTGCTGACAGGACTGGGCCCACTGCAGATTGATGACAGCAACATCTTTATATGGCAAAAGTAAAGAAGAGCCACAATTTTGTGCAAGGACAACAGAGAGATCACTCCACAGCTCCACATGCGGGATCAGACTTCTGATATCAGAGCTGCAGTATTTTCCTCATGCCATTCTGCATCACGTGCTGCGAGCAGGAGGAGTCAGCAATATCACAATAGTGCTCTGCCCTTTGCTGTTCTTTCTCTTCTCTGTTTGAAACTGCAGATGTGCCTTCGTCTGCCCCATTGTAACCTCGCCTCTGTCTCACAGAGCAGTGCTCTGAGCTCACCTTCCCACTGACCCTTTGTTTACCAGGAGTGAATATAGCTAGTGATGGCTCTTTTCTTTTGTTATCTTGTTTCCAAACACTTTTATCAAGTGAACTCGGAAAGCTGCCCTTACACATTCCGCACTTGAGACTCTGCCAGGCTCTGCCTCACGGTTGCAAAACCTTGAAGAAACCACTAGGCAGTTTTAGGTCTCTGCTAGGTCAAAGAAGAAATGAAAAAAAGATTTCCAAAGAACTAGGACAACCTTTCTCCCAGTACTTGAAGGGCTGGTCTTTTTTCTTGTCCGGTAATATTTGCTGAGTATGTGGTAATAGACTTGTACAGGCTACTGTTGCCTAATGTCACCAGGACATTACAGCACTGAGAAAATCAATGCAACTTTACAGCAAATAGTGTCAGTTAATAAGCAAAGGGCTGTCAGTGGCAGGCACATGGATGCCTTTAAAAAACAGTCTTGGGAGACTTGACTGTGTCACACGCAGCCCAGTGCTCAGCTGTGGAAATGTGCTTGTCTCAAACAACTTTTCTGGGTGAACACAAGATCCCTGAATGAGGAGCAATCTGAAAGGTAGAGGCTTTTTTTATGCAGACAGACCCACTGTCCTTCTCAAAAGATGAGTGATCAAAGCTTGGACAATCAACAGCAGTGACTTTTTGTTTCCTTCCAGACTTCAGGCTCATACAGCCTTGCCCATCAAAAACAATCAAAAATCATATGCATCTGTATAGGTGTACACAGTGATTTTGGCTGAACTGAAGAAGAGATTCTGAGCCTGAAATGTTACCCACTTTTTCCACTTGTGTCTAGTGGAAATAAAGTCTAGCTTAATAAAGACTTCATAAAGCTTTCCCTGCAAACCCTACTTCATTATACCCACACAGCATGATAGCTATGGAAACACTCTCACTGTTCAGCAGACCTGTTCTTGTGAAATAGCAGGAAGTTTTGGACAGGGACCAGTAGGGACAGCAAATCTTTCTTACTTATTATGGTAGCTAAAGCTGCCTGTTTTGATTGCAAATTTTAGAGAAATTACAAGCTGTCTGGAAAGGCAGGAAGCTGGGAAAGAGAAAATTATCAAGTATTCTTCAAAATTTTAATAAGCTCTTTATTTAGTAGGAAGGTGGGATTAAGGAAGTATGCAAGAAGATAAATAAAACCCAGGCTCTGAGAGTCACTTGGATGTCTTTCTCTATGACCCGTTGCCCTCAGGAACAAGAACACACCTGGATTTGAACAGACCATTTCTCTGGCCTCAGCAGCCTTGTGCTGATTTGCAGAAGGTGCAAATCCAACACTGATGTAAAGGGAAAGGGAACAAAGAGTGAGATTTCCCTACCAGCAGGCTTCTCTGGCTTACTGTGACTTCAAAGTTACAGCAAGCACTCTGAAGGTGGCCGGGGAGGGTTCTCAGGCAGGAGGAAGCTTGGAGTAACACTGATGCACAGCAAAATTAGTATATTTGGATTTAACAGCGATGGCGCAGCATACGTGCAGGTAAGGAGAAAAGCATATCAAAGCTGGAATGCCGGAATACAGATAAGGTTCAATTTATGCACAAGGTCTTCCACCACAGACAATTACAAGCCCTGGATTTTTCTGGAGTGGCTTCATAGCACTCACCAGTCTAAAGGAAAGAATTGTACACTGTACAATTGATTGTACATATTTTATGCAGAGGTAATCTCAAGTCAGAGCGACAGTGGTGCCACCAGTTATTCTTGTAATGGCCTACTCTGAAATTTCAGATTCATAGAAAACACTTTCACTCTCAGCTTAGGCAGTAGTATTATAGAAAAAGAAGAGTAATGAGCACTTAGCCCATCCCTTTCTGGGAGACCTTCCATGATCTGTTCTTACAAATCTCTAAGGAGAAAGGGTTCATACCACTAAATTCCTGTCTCAGTAAGAATAATCGGGATCATGCAATTCTATAGTGGGAAGAGAAAATGTTTATCATTAGAAATTGTCAGAAACATTTCAGAGCTATAACCTCATCCTGAAATGTGGAACATGAGAAATTCATTGTTAGATACAGCTCAGTTACACTTGATGGCTCTGGAAAAACTAATGAAAAAGAAAAGAAAGATGATGAAGCAATTTTACTTGAAAGGGGATGCAATCCTTCAAAAGAAAATTCTATTTTTACAATACTGTCTTTCAAACTCTTTTTAAATAAAAGTTTTCGAGCTATTCATTGGAAACAGCTCACCCTATCAACAGATCAACAACTCATCAGTGCAGTGCAAGACAGTTGCATTTCACAGACACTGAGTGATTCCTGGAGGGAGGTAAGTCATTGTTGTAAGAGAATTTCTGTGGATTGGATGTTGGACTATACTGAATTCTTGTTCACTAGAGAAAATGACTGACCAGGATGGGAAACATATATCTGGGTTTTAGGAGAATGGTCTGGACAGAAACAGAGAGGATGCCTGGAGCAGGCTTAGGGGATGGAGAGTACAATTTAGCATCTTCTTTTAAGAAGGGAACTAGGGAAATGCCAAAATGATATAGGCAAAAAACAGAGGTGCAGAACAGTCCTACAATGAGCCTTGACAAAGAGTACTCATGGGGCCCAGGCAGAGCACATCTCCTCTGTGAGATGCTGTGAACCACAAGAGCAAAGAAGAAAATTTCAGATTGAGTAAAAATGTCCCAGAGAGGGGACAATGTAGAAAGTAGTCTAGAGGGACAGAGAGGAGCCTGGTGGAGCTCATTTTAACTACTTACATCAGATCCTCCGGGCTCACAGTAGACCAATGGTCACATTCTTCAAAAACACATGAAAGAAGAAAACTCGTGGATGGAGTGTAAGGAGCAAACCAGGACACAAGGCAGGGAGTGGGAGAAACAGTGAGTAGCTGAGGTGAGCTCAATGGACAGTTGCCTGTGGGACTCTTATCTTGGTGATGATGGGAGAGCTGAGTGTCACATGTGTGAAGCACTGGTTCACAGGTCTCACTACTGAAAAGTAAGAGCAACGGTCAGCAAGAAAGTTGCAGAAGATACAGCCAAATATGCCGTGCCCATCAGGAAGCACGCATCCAGATTCTTCTATCTGAGAGCACTTGCAAAAGCATCTAAAAAAATCCCTAGCTAAGGAAAATGTCAGGGTCCTTAATTCCTATTGAAATCCATGAACATCTTTTGTGCAATAAAAAAATAAAAACCTGGATGTTAAATTATCTAATTTGATGTATTTTGCAAGATCAAGAGTGAACCTAAAAATCAACATCTGTCACTACCTAGGAAATTAATAGTTACATATTTTAATTTATTATGAAGGCAAAGAATGATAAATTCTGACCACCATGATATGTTATATAATTTCCCTCTGAACAAAGTTTCAGCTCCCTTGTTTGTGTCCAAAACCAGTAATACCTTCAGCACAGTGTTGCCAAAGGCCCCAAAAATATTCCATTCAGCTGACACTTCTGCAAGCAAACTGGGATATTTCCTTCTCAGTGATTCACTGACGTAAGCCTTCTCACATGCCCTGCAAACATGAAGTTTAAGTCACTTCTCCTCAATGAACAGATCAGATGGCAACAAGGCAAACATGCTTATAAAGATTTAATATGTACTGGTAAGAGAGGAAATCATCAGGAAACTGATAGTTCCTCATGCTAATGAATGTGTCCAAGCAAAAATGTGTCTATTACGTTCACTGTTCTTCTATGAAAGCATTTTTAGAACGTTTATTCTAAGCAGATCAGCAGTATTTAGAAAAACATGCATTGTATTTGTTCATTTTTCTCCCAGGCTTTCACTTAACAATGGGCGACGCGAAGGTTTTCCTGAGATCAACATTTGCTTTCCAGATTTGAGAGATTCAGGTAGCTTGGAGCCATGATGTAATCTTAACGATTTCCCCCTATTCTCCATTAGGCCATTGCAGTGCTGTAGGAGTATTGTGCTGTTTTAACAACCCCCTTGAGAAGACTTCAGTGAAAGCCCAGTGGGTGTGGTGGCATGAAACGTGGAGAGACGCAATGCTCCTCGGCATGAGGACATCACCAAGGCTGAAACACTCCTGACTTGCAGCAAGAGAGTGGTAAAACCTTGGCAGGTGTGCTGGCATGGGGACCAGGACTGCATGGGCACGCCAGGGAAAGGCAGCAGGAAATGATCACCTTTTAGTTCCTGAAGACCACTGTGAATATGTGAAGCCTGTTATCTCTTTCAAGAAAAAGCAAAAATTAAAAACCAGGCCCTCCCTTTATCAGACAAGTGAATAATGCTGTACACTTACCAAAAAAAAAAAAAAAAAAAAAGAAAAATAAAATGCTAGGTTTCATGCCCATTTACTAGCTTTGTTCAAGTGTCTCAAGTGTCAGCAAAACCTGGTTACAAAATAGAAGCATGATTTAGTCACCTTCCTTTGGGGTACTTGCCTCCTCTCAAATGGTTCTCCAAGACTGAACTATGTCTGCCTCAAGTTCTTGGCTTCTCCTCGGTTCCACTTTTATTTCATTTAGCTCAGTTTTAGACTACTTTTCATTGTGACATTTTGACACATTGAGCACTGCTCAGTACTCCATACAGAGACAGCATGCTGTTAGGTTTCAATTTATCTTTATTCTTTGCCAGTGGAATTAATTTGCCCTAACCTTCTTAGTCTTGGTGGAAGTCGTCTAGGTATAATCTAGTCATTTGTGCTCTCTACATAATAAACAGAGAAAACCAGAAATTGCTAGGGAACGACTGATCTCATTTGCAAACTGCTGCTTAGGGTCGGTGGGATGCTTGCCCATTGCCCATAGAGGGATCCTCGGTGACTGTGCTGGACTCACGCTGAGGCAATTTCTGTGCCTGCAGTTAGATGAAAAACATTTCTACCTTGGATATCATTTTGATCCACCCTCCTGAATCCCAGCTGGGGCATGAATCTGCTTATTAAAGGCTCGTTAAAATATCCAGTCTTCTTTGCTGATGAAACAAAACAGAAGAGGTCATCTGATATTTGCTTTAAATAGGCCAGGGGTCAGAAGAGATAGGATAAAACACAATTATCAGCTTATAGCAGCATTCTCATGCCCAGCCTATTATTTCCAAGTGCATTGCAAAAGTCTACTATTTTCATAATCAGGTCACAGATGACTAAAATCAGTTACAAAGGTTAATGCCTGTGACAGCTCCTTTTGGTAGTGGGTCTCAATTCACAGAGTATTTTCTTTGCTCTTGCAGTAACAAAATGTTATTGTAAAGTAAACCCTATTACTATGGGAATCTACTATTTTCAGGTTTCTTACCAACTGTAACAAGGCTGGACTTGGGAACTAAGACTCTTTTTCGTTAACAAAATGCAGCAATTATTTTAGACTCATCATCCCTTTTCCTGCAATAAAATCTTGCCATGTTTTAACAGCATTTTGCAAATAGCCCCGATGTATAAGTGTTGTAATTATTATTGTGTTTTAGTAGGGACCTCCTCCTTAGTGTCAGCCTTCCAGAGACGCATCCATCCACCCTTTGACTCATGCTGAGGTAGTTGGTGAAGAAATTTGTCTTTGGTGCAATTCTCTGAGGATTTGTTAGCTAATGGTGCAAGGCAAGAGCAGGAGGAACATAATATAGCTGCAACTATTTTACATTATCATCATTAACTTCTGAGTTGTACCCTGTTTGCTGCCTTATAGGAGAGAAAGTTTTAACTGATCAGTACTTAGACATCCATCTCTGGAATCCACAGGGACACCAAAGGAGGCAGTAACTGCTCTGATTACGTGCTTGCTATGACAGGGAAAATGTAGGCATATGAACCTCTTTAATGTTTCTACCACAAACTGAGGCTATTTACTTGCATGAAAGCTTGATAAGGAAATCGTAAAGTGTATCTCCCCAGAGCTTCATTTTTTGCTTTACAACTGATGGACAAGCGGCTCCAAATTATCACACATGGGTGCCACTACAGACAGTACGTACCTGTAGCAGCCCCACATACTCCATGAAGCTACAGAAGTGCTCAAAGAGATGGTTACCTTCTGCTGCCCCATCAGGGTTGATGGGACGCTGCCCCAGCCTGCTCGAGGCTCCTCAGTCACACAGCCAGAGTCAAGCCTTAGCATTGCTCCCAGCAAACCCAGAGTGCCAAATTGTTTTTTGTGGTCATGTCAGAGAAGGTTGTATACGAAGAGGTCATGGGGAGGGGTCAATAAGGGGGAAGCTGCAGAAAGACATGGGCAAATGGGAAGGGGTAGCACTGTTTCAGAAGTTTCTAAAAGTAGAATAGAGTTTAGGGCAAGAAGATTCTGCCCTTCTTCCCCAGGCTTTCCAAAGCTCTGTGGTCAGCTCCTCTGTCCCCCTTCCATGGACAGTTATGCTTCCTTCCGTCATTGCATGCAAAGTCCCCATCCGTTAGCCTTCAAACCTGCCTTCTCCCTAGGGCAGTGAACCTCTGCTCCTCAGAGTATCCCAATGCACCCTCCTCTGTTGGCACCACCAGAGGAATAACAATAGGGAGGAAAAAGGCTAGACCATGGCCCAAGGTGCACCTTATTATTTGTGAAAGAAAGGAAAGCTGAAGAATCGGAAAGGGCAGAGAGTGCAGAGGAATGGTAAGCAGGAATTTCTGCTTCTGCTCCTTTCGTGAGCGAGGACTAGGTTTTTGCTTCCCCCTCCCGGAGCAGTTATCCCTTACCCACCCTACTTAGCATATCCCTTTGCAGCAGAAGCACAAGGGGCATTTGAAATATTTCAGCACAACGGATGCCAAATAGGGATACTAGAAAACATTGCAAAACATTGAAGGACTTACAAAGTTACATAGTTCATTGGACTCTGTAGATGTTAGCAAAGGCTCTAACATTTCAGAGACACCTCTGTTTCTTATATGAGATTACAGCAGCCCATAATCTTTAAACTAAACCACGTGAACAGAGTTGAAGCTCCTAGTGTATGTTTCTGACAATTAATTTAAAGGCTCAGCATGTGGTGTGGCACAGTTTGGTGTGAAAGTCAAAGAACTTGGTCATTGAAAAAGAACCTTTAGAAGCAAAAGATATAAAGCAGCAAGCAAAAACTACGTCAATCTAAATTTATTTTAACCTACATACACAGTAAATTGGTTTTTACATTTAAAAAAACTGCTATGTTTTTTAGCACAGAGTTGGATCATGCATTGAGGCATTGTTCTTTTTGCCATAAAGATTTTCATATATTCCTTTTCTGGGCTATATTCTGTTACTTGAGAGGCCTTTGTTCATAATACTAAAAGCAAACATAACTGATGATTGAGGAAGCAGGCTGCCACCTTTTGCTCTTTCTTTGCTTTGGTGCCATGCTGCTCTGTTAACCAGATGAGGTTGTAAGAGTAGTCCTTCCTGCAGGACATCCCAAAGGACATCTCCATCTAGATGTGCTATAGTGCTCTGAAAGCAAGCAAGGCAACTAATAACATTATAGTAAGTGTTCCCACATTCACTTCCTTTCCTGAAACAAACGCAAGTTTTTGTCTTTCTTTATAAAAAGAACATGGCAAATCTCCTTCAGAAACAATTCTACATTTCATTGTAAGTAAGGCTTTTTAAATCCTAGTGACATTCTTTCTTGCTAAAATGAAATCCTCCCTCCCCAAGTGTTCCCTCAGGAACACTTTGTACTTTGCCTCAACTGTTCACTACGTTCACTGGAGTCCAGCTGTAAAAAATGCCCTAACTTTGCATCTGGATTTCCAATCAGTCACAAATTCATGGCTGTTTTCCCAGACAGAAAGCAATTAAATGAAACCTGTAAAACCCATTAACAAAACCTCTGTAAACATCAGTTCACCCAAACAAAATTCTGCTCTCAGTATTTCTCAGACTAAGCTTTCAGGATTAAACTGGGATTTATAAACATTTAGGGAGAAATCACTCCCAAGTTCACCTGCTGCCTCTTTC
>NW_010141802.1:12615-47345 GCF_000699245.1 Pterocles gutturalis
TCACTAGTATTATGTTCCATTTTTTTAAATTTTGCTTTGTTTATGTCTTACTTCCACTTGATCCACAAACTGAACTGATTTTGGAAGAGACTTTAGGTATCAGGCAACCCAGCAGGGACAACTATTAACCTCCATCCTCCACAGACCAGTAGAATTCAAGAGCTGCTGCTTTCCGTCAGCTGCCTCACTGGAAATGACAAAGTACTTTTTGTTTCTTCATGCTTGTTAACAGGATCAGCACAGAAGTGCATAGTTTGACTAACACAATCCTGTAATGTGGTCAAAATAATAGTTTTCTTGAATTACATCTTCATATTATGCTGACCTGTTTCTTAAAAAACATTTGAAGAACCATTTCACGTACTTTTTGTGCATTCTTCTCTAAGTGTGTATGCATTTGCCTGATACATTTTGAGTTCTTTAATAAGGATCCACTACGGACAACCAAGCGTACTAGCGGATTTGACACCCATGGAGGGTGCAGAACTAAGATAAGTTAGATTCTGGGGAAACTATCTGCCTTGATTGTTTTTCAATCCAGATTTTGCAACAAATATAGTAGTGTTTATCATTTCTATACACAGGTCAGGTCCTGTTAAATAATATGCAGGAAAAGCCACATTCAAATTACACTCTTCTGAGTACATTGCAGAGCAAAGAAGAAACTTAACCATCTCTAAAAATATCCCAAACAGAAGAAGGTGGCATCTGTATGACGCCATGTTTCAGTTCTGTCCATTAAACCATCTCTGGGGAGCTACTGTTTAGCTTTCAAAATCCTAAGTAATCTCAAAAGCCCTGTCAATCAGCCAGCTGCAAAACAAAATGTTTCACCAAGCATTACCAAGACAAGACTTTCTTCTTTGTCTTTATACTCTGTGGCCTGAGATTAAAGTGTCTATTTTTGCATCAGGGTTCTCCACCTTGCAAGCTTACATCTGCAAATTGTGTCTAGATAAAGCGACTTAGTCACACCTTTGTGAGCACCATCAGTTTCGTCACAAGGGGCAACAAGAACCTTTCTCAAGTTCTGCTACTTTTGCCCAGGGCTTGCAATAGCAGTTTCCTTAAATTCCTAAATTTCTCAAGCCAAAAAGAAGCCATTTTTTTATCTCACTTGCATAACAGATATTATGGATCACTCCTCCTGTAATTTCGAGATGAAGCCCCTAAATTCTGCTGTAATTGAAGTGGTGGTACTAGCAAACAAAAAATCTGTAAAAACCTACCTTTTATTCATAGCACTGCAAATAACTTTCTGGGAATGTCACTTCACTAACACTCCTTATACCACTTCCCTACCTATAAAAGAGTGACAGTGATAAAAATCTAATGTGTCACTAAAGAACAAAAGAAGAACTACACAAAACAGCAAGGTACTATTACAGAGTGATATAGATAACATGAAGAAAGATATCCAGATTTCCAGCCCTATACTGTGGCTTGAATTTTTTCTTTCAGCCAGAGAGGTGTAAAAATGGGGACAATTTTTACGAGGCAGGATAAAGACTGGGCTAAATTTTTTGGTACTGATAATTTACCATAAATTCAAAAATATGCATAAATTAAGCACCAGCATATCATGAAACATCTCCATCTATAGTGTTCCTAAGATAATTTAGCTCCTAAATATGATATAGAATAGTTATAATACTAATTTACTTAGTACAGAGGTGTCAAACCTCAAACCAACCAACTAGATCAGTTTTGACAAGCTGGTTAATCTGGATCAGCTCTTCCTCCTCTCTTTCCCAAAGCTCCCACTGTGCTAGGAGGGGACTGCTCAGTAGTGCCAGACAAACTGGTCTGGCAGAACCAGCCAGCCTTGGCCACCAGCCTCCCACCACCAGGACCTACATTCCTTCCCATCATAGGGAATGGGCTGAATTAATTGCCTAGAAAATGGCAGCATTCATAGGTGAATGCCTTTTTTTCATAGGGGCTTCTCAGAGATGGTCAAAAGCCAGGAGAAACAAGAAATATTCACACAATTTAAAAGTTATATTTGCATAAATTCAAGTCTTCAGGACATTGCAATGCCAGGAGGAGACGATGTGAACAACCATGCTGTGATTGTGTGGCTTGCTGTATGAAGGTTAGGTACTAGAGACTCAGTCTGTCATCTGTTTTATTACTGTGGTTTGCATTGCATTTGTCTTCAATTAAAAGACAGCTCATACATTAGAAGTAATACGACACAATTTCAGCACTTAGTCCAGAAACAGTACAAATTATACTACTAACATATGCTAACCAATATCAGAAAATTTGCAGGCTTCTGAATATGGAGAGGAGAGAAAGGAGTTTAAACACATAAAAATAGGGTGGATGTAACCACTTAAAGTATGTCGCAACCATTCAAACAGTTAAAAAAAATAAATTTGTATTAACATTTCCAGTTTAAATGGTATTTGTTCACCTCAATACATATTTTCCACTCATGTGGGAGAAATACACAGAAAATGAACAGTTGCAGTCTTTGTGGTTTTAAGGAATCATTTGAAGCTGTAATGCTCAGTGTGACGACATCTCCCCGTGTAGGCAGCACTGGGATATATAGCTAGAGTCAGTACTTATCCAGTCCCTTCTCAGCTTTTCTATTGGTTCACAAAGCATCTTTCATGCCAGTATTGAAGACTGCATTCTGTAGGTTGGTGACATTGTGGCTGGACTCTTGCATTCACAATCCAGCACTGTCATCACCCCATTTTGCTGTCTCACATGGCCAAAGGCCTGGGCTATTGCAGCACATCTAGCAAAATCAGTGAAAGGCTGAACAAAAGAAAGAAGTGTTCAATAACTCATTACTGGTCTGAACAGCTGCTTATGTTTCTGAAGAAATTAAATTTCTTGAATTTTCACACACATTCATTTATGTAAGTCATACTAAAAGGGCTTGTCCCTGCCTGTGGGATAGAAGGAGAGAGAGAGAGAATAAAAAGTGCTCTCAGGGAGTATTATTTCTCTTCTAAAAGGGTAGCATTCAGAATTCTTGACTTTAGTGCCTTTTGAAATGTTGAGATCCCCAGATGTACATTCTTCCTTCAGAGATTATATTCCCATCGGAGCAAAGAGCACACAGCAGCTGTCTTCCTTCCATCAGCAAATATTGTACCAGACTTGCTGGATGGAGACTTTTGCTCTCTGACGCAGTACTGTAAAAGGCTAAGCCATAGTGACGTGGGTACTCCCATGCAGGGAAAGAAAGGGCAAGGACCTGAGGATTACAGCTTTGTTCACACTACTGTAAGAGTACTTGGTTTTGATCCCTTGCGGTCTCATGAGTAAAAATTATGGCTACTTCTCCCTTGCCTACTTATCCTATAATCCACCAAGCAGATGTGCTAAGCTACTCAGAGAAAACTGCTTTACAAAATTTGGGTCATGCAAGTCAGCATTGATAAATGTAGCATTTGTACAATCTCCAATACTTTAATTTCTAAGGTCTTTAGTCTTTCTGGAATCGGTCACATTAGCTGCCATAATGTAGATGTTTGGAAGAAGGACATACACACATCCATTTTCTCCCTGTCTTCCCACATCCACTTTGCATGTTCCCTGTACAGCTGGACAAAACCACCTGCCTATCGTTCAGGGCATCCTAGGGAAGGTTCCCCAAAGGGAGACAGCTGCATCTTTTGTGGAAATGTGGAAACAACTGCAGAAGGAGTACGTGTCAGGAGAGCTTTCTCAGCCAAAATGCTTCCCAAGGCTCCTGCTGAGGCAGGGAGGCTCTGCACCACTTCCAGCACAGCTGGTACCACGCCACACTCTGCTGACTCAGGGCTGAGGATCATCTCCAGCAGCCTCTCACCTGGCTGATGCAATCACACTGTACTTTCAAATCATTTCAACCACTTGCCTTTCACCTTGGAGGTTCATGCAACATAGAGCCTTGAGTGATTTTATTTCAGATTGTGAAATGCTGGTTATTGGGCAATGATAAATCCACTTTAAGCCTTATTATCTCACTGCTTTAAGAAGTGAAAGCATGTCTGCCACCCTATCTGAATCAAGCTTCCAAAATGAGGCTTTTCCACGGACTGTTTTGAACAGGAGTAACTTAAATCCCTGGAAAATCACCTCGCCAAGTATCTTCTTCCCTGCTGACCTGTTTTTAATTGTGTTTATAGTTCCATCTCACAAGCCTAGCAATCTACGTTTATACCAAGCACATTTTAGAGAGGCTTTAAAAACAGCTCCTTTATCATAATATTGTCATCGTAAATATGGCCACAACCCAAGACTGAAGTCTTTAGTTACCGTGTTCTTAAAAGATCATGTGTTTCTTCCAGAAAACCAAT
This sequence comes from Pterocles gutturalis, assembly GCF_000699245.1. NCBI lineage: Eukaryota > Metazoa > Chordata > Aves > Pterocliformes > Pteroclidae > Pterocles > Pterocles gutturalis. The sequence goes on from NW_010141802.1 coordinate 16,920, forward strand.
AGACCTAGAAGAAAAAAAAAAAAAAAGTTACATACAGACCTATCAGCATGATCAAAATTAATTGAGAAGTTACTTTCCCTCTTCCTTTTGGGCCCCCTGATCTCTTCTCTTTACCTCTTCTATCTCACCCTGTTTGGTTTTTTTCACTTACGCAGAAGATGAGTCAGAGAATACAGACAGCCCTTGAGGTTTTTTTAAAGAACACTTTAAAGTGTGGAAAACTACAATGATTCAGTAGGAAGGTGAAAGCAAATTTAACATAACACCTTCCTCGCAAAGAGCTGAGTGCCAGATGTAGTGCAAATTAAAGCATCATGCTGCTTTTTACTTCAAGGAAAACTGTTCTCTTCCACTGTCATATATCCTCCACTCGTGATACTTGCTGGACTCCTGGTAGCTATATCCAACTAGTTTGTGGGACAGCCCCTTTGGGTCCTTTTCTTCTGAGTGCTTCAGTCTGTGCTTGACTGTAGATGACCAGCTCTAATGCATCTCCTCCAACAATATCCTTCTTCTAGGTGTCATTTCAGCATGTCATTTACATTCCTCTTTAAATTATGGATTATTCACAGTTCAAAAGGCTTCCCTTTCAGCTTCACCAAAGTAGCATGGGCTGTAAGTGGCGGGATTTGCCTTAGACACTCATTTAGAGGGCACAAAGATGGAAGACATAGACTGGGTCTAAAGAAACAAAGACCACTCCTTAACACAGTGGACAATTTGATCCAAGATAAAGATTGCAATTTCAGTTCTTCTCCACAGAGACCATTGATATGAATAGGACACCTTTAGGAAAGAGGATGACAGAATTATAGTCACTATAGTGTTACAGTATAGGGTACTAAGCAAACACATACTGTGTAGAGTCAGCCCAGAACAGGCTACAGAAAACCATATTGTTGTTCCCAACTTGCTATTGTTCCAGTTGCACATAGCTTTAATTCCACAATCACAGTAGCTACAATGCCTATAAAGGATGTTCTTTAGATCTGCAGGTCAGCTAGTTGTTCAGATGCTGTACATTGAGTACATCCTAAAACCATTAAGTTTAACCCCCTCCACCCCAAAAAGGGGGAAAAGGTGGGACAAAGCATCTGCCACAGGAGGATAGGAGGAAGCTGACTGACAGGGGAAAAAAAAGAAGTGAGGAAACCTTAGTCAGAGTGAGAGTGCTAGTGTGGCCCCAATAAGCATCAGTTCCTTATTCTGGTGAGGGATTTGGCCTTTGCCCCATATTAGTGAGACCTTTATAAGTGCCGGAGTTCAGTTAGTTGGTCTAAAAATACCTTTTTAAAAAGGAAATTTTTGTCATCATGTTCTGTTACCAAATGACCCTGCAGCAGAAACAATGTCACCAATGACCTGGTGACCCATGGACTGAGGGACAGTCACCTGCTCTGTCAGCACGCCAGCTTGCCACGCACTCAGGCTGCACACCTCTCTGCCATGCCACACTGCCAATGACTCATGGGCCTGCCAAGCAGCAGGCATTCAGAGGCTTACAACTAATTAAACTGAGCCCAGCTTTCACTTCCACAGTATAAGATGTTCCCCTTCAGTTGGGCTTATGTCTTGCTTACTCCATGCTTTTTGATGTTTTTTGTGCCAGATTCGCTCGAAAAACTGTGAGTGAACTTACCATGGGGAAGTTATTTTCTCATTCTTCCTGTAAAACACAGCCAACAAAAAAGAAACACTTCCAATAGTCTTTCTTTTTCTTTTTCTTTTGTTTTACTGGAAGCCAAATTCAAGGCACTTGCAAATAGAAAGATGAATGTTTTTAAAAAGTATGACTTGTTCCCCTTATGAAAACAGGAGCTTGGAAGGGAAATGTGTAAGCACCACAGGAGTTGCTGGTGCTCCAGTTGCATCACAATAAAGCCAGACAGATTTGTTTCTGTGCATGCATGTAAAAAGAACCTGCAAGTAAGTATACATTCTTTTAGACAAATGTGTTAGCTACCTCAGTAACATGTATTATTACCAAAGAAGTCATTATAGAAGAAATAGTAGATTTGCTAGTATATTACTTCCTCATCCACAGCAAGCACACTCCATACATGTGCACGAAGTAGCACACTCTGTTTTCCTTTCAAAATAATCAGCTTTCTTGAGAAAATAGCAATGTGACTTCATCCACAAGAACATGCATGCTACACATGAGATGTTTATTGACCTTCCTACTGAAAGACACCCAGTTCTCCAAGCTGTCAGTTTGTACATCAGTTCTGATATTCTTTCCAAGTACATGTATAATTTCTCCATGCATGTGCAAGCTACTCATTCAACAAGGCTGTTTTGGAAATAAGCTGTCTCTGATAGTATGCCAGTGCCTCAGAGCTATGTCTCTAGCTCATTTGGATTTGAAGGAAAGGGCTGAGAAACAAAACGTTTGATTTAAAATTATACTACTGAAATAAAGGATTAAGAAAAGAAAGCATTTCTGTTAGTGGAGGTAAAAATCTACCGTTTTGTCACCTAAAACTGACATCCAGGTTTCATTTACTTACATTAAAATGAAGTTTATCCAATTAGATTCAGAAGAAAAAAACAAGACCTTTTAAAATTAAAAAATATCTAATGCTAATTTTGTCTAACTGCATCATTGCAATTTTTCATTTGGAAATGACATTTTAACAGAAGATTGAGACATCTAAATGTCTAATGGGTGCCCATCTGTGCTCTAGGTGTCTAAATTACTTCATGTTTAGCAGATAGCTAGCTAGTACAGTTACTAAAGCGTGCACTGCTGCTCAGCTGACCAGTGAATAAGTGTCCACTTTAGGGTGACCTGGACTACCAGGCTCCACAGACTGGGTTGACTTGTGGTTCAATTCATCTGCATAAACATAGGCATTCAGTGCCACTTTAGGTGCCTCGGGTGTCCACCTGGCCTCCAGCTGCCTCCGGCAGGCCGCAGGGCTTCAGTAGGTCCCACATGGAAACCACCAGCCACGTGGAAGTGACCCAGTGCCTCCCAAATGGTGTCAGGCACTTGTGTAAGGGCATTGGATTGAGAGAGGCTCCTAAAGCACATGTGGACACGTAAGGGAGACACCCAAACTGGACCCTTGATGAACTCAGCAGAAATAATTATTTTCCTCAAAACAATTTTTCAACATTTCAATTTGGACAAAAAGGGAAAGGAAATCAGTTCTTCCCTTCCTTCTCTATCACCATATCCTGGATCCTGCCAGGGAAGCTAAAAGCAACAGTCAGATTTTAAAAGTACACATAGGTTCACAAATGTTTTTTGGCCATAGAGCTAAACCATGGCATTTTTAACTCATGTGAACTTGTTTCAGTTAAATGGCCTATTTTTACAACTGTTCGTCTTTCCCCATTCATGTTCTTTGCCTTTGCTTCCAACATACAGCATTTTTTATTCCATCCTTCCTGCTTCCCCACTCTTAGAACTGTCCTTTTTTAACAAAGGTCTGTTGGTGAAACTCATATTTGTATGCTTTTCTCTGTAATGGACTTCATACGATGATAACCTGTTGAAGAGCACAGGGAACTTGTGCCTGAAAATCATATTTACCATCAGTTTCCCTAGAGAAAGGCCTAGAACGTCTCTGCTTATTGTGTTAGAAGAGTCCACCCTGCAGGAGCCAGGCACAATATACACTTGGGACACTTACTCATTCCGTACTTCAAACACCCTATATTTCACTAGTAGAGCATTTTTAAAGGACTTCAGCTGATGGTTTTGTGCATGAAAAAGAGCAAAAGCTTTTGCTCCTCTGTGAAATTTCCCAATGTTTTTATTTGGATTTGTAAAAATTAAGTTAGCAAAAAGCAAAGTAATCTGATCAATGCCCCACGCATATTTCCTTCAAGAGTATCTAAAAGCTCCAACAGTACAAAGCAGTATAAAGTCCCAATCCATTCATCTTCCTTAAAATTTGCCATAAATTTCGAATGCATTTTAAATGCATTTGAATGATCCATAGTTGCTTCCTGCAAATTCCTGAGTCTGTCCTCAAAACAACCGCAAAGTAAATATTTAACTTTTTAAGCTACTGCCTCTGTTATGATCTATATCACCACTGTGATAAGACACTGTTTTCATTTTCTAGCTTGATATCCAGTATTATAGCAAGAGGTGCTTTTAAAACACCCCAAAAAAGCACACAGCTCAGTTTATAACAAAATCCATTTGAAACTGCAATTGATTTTAACAGGCACAAAAGAGCTTTCAGCCTCTTTTGGAGTCCTGATTTGTGTCTGATCAGTCGTCCTCACTTTCATGATCAGAGAGTTAACGCACAGTTGGAGATGGATAACTATGCAGAAACGTGCTCCTTACCAAGGTAGAGTTTCTTCTTACATAAATTAACCAAAAGATTAAATTGAAAGATATGACTGAATAATCCAGGTGCTAAACTGGAAGACAGCAGTAGCTTGGAAAGATATTTCCATTTTTCTGTCTGGAGAACAAATAATAATAATAAATAGTCTATTGATGATTAGCTGTGTAGTTGCAAGTGGGTTTTCTTTTTGATTTGGTTATTTTCCTCAGGAAAAACTAGTTTTGTCAAACGAAAATGTAGTTAGTCCAGAGCAGGGCTCCAAGAAGAAAGCAGTGCCTCGCTGGAAGCAGAGGGCCATGTCGGCCTCCCCAGCGCTCAGGACACGAGTACCTAAGAGCTCCGGAGACAAGGATCTCCTGTCTTTGGAGAAAGGAGTGAGCACACAGGCAGGCCCCAGGGCTTCTCCACCTCCCACCTCATGTCCATCAGCAATGGCAATGCCAGCGGGGAGCCACAGCACTTGGGCAGTGACAGGCCCATGCTCTGCTCTTGTTGCAAGTCACCCATTGGCTGCAGCCCAGGGACACCCTGGACACACACTGCACAATGCAGCCACCACTGCCGCAAAGCCAGGCCCAGACTCAGTGCGAGCTCCTTCAAAGACAGAAGGCCCGTAATCGTTTTGGAAAATGGCTAAAATTAAAATAGTATTTGCTGGGGCTGCTGGAGCGAGAGGGAGGTCTCTAATGCCTCAGCCGCTGTCCACTGAGCTTGTGCAATAGCAGCTCTTGCTCCAGGTCCTGGAGGCCGTCCAGCAGCGGGCAGGGGGCTATGGGCCATCCTGCTGCTGCGTGTTTGCAGGCCAGCCCACTGTCAAGAGAAAACAGGAGCCTGAAAATACCTAAGCAGAATTTTTCAATGGTCTGTCTCTGTGCAGTCCCTCTGCACTGGCACCAGCCCAGGCCCAGCTGCTTTCCCACAGGCTCCTCAAGGGCCAAGGTCCAGCAGCCGTGTCCAACGCCCAGTGGCTGCACCCAGCCCTGCAGACTGTTGCTTGGGCTGTAGCTCCCTCCATCTGCAGGGCTGGGGATTCCTCCATGTCCACGCACAGCCGTGTCGCCAAGTGCTGGATTGCTAGCAGGAATAGTCATTTCCCAAGTCAGCACTCATAAAGGCTTTGTGCCTTTCTCTTCCCAGTCAAGCAATGTCTACGTGGCATTGCAGAAAGAAGGGAGGTGGTGGAAACGGTGTCTCGTGTAGTCATTTTCCCAAGTCAGCCTTTCTCTTCCCAGTCAAGCAATGTCTACGTGGCATTGCAGAAAGAAGGGAGGTGGTGGAAACGGTGTCTCGTGTTTAACAGGTCTTATCAGCAGGTTTCCACAGAAAAACATGTTCTCTGTCGTGAATTGACTTCAGCATCAATACATATCCCACAGGACAAACTGCTTCACAGCAATCTCTCAAGAGCTTGGCACATGAAGGGTTTCCGTACCATCTCCAAAATGTGGCACATGGGCAAGAACGAACCTGCTCTGCATTTGCTTCCTTGGATGCCATGGCTACACACACGTAACTAGGCACTGATCACTTCAGTTATTGATATTTAAATGTAATTTAATTCGAACAGCAGAACAAGGTTGAAAAATCTGAGTAAAAGAAAAAAATGTTTGGCCACTTGTATGACCAGGAGAGAAAGGAGCTAAACTCAAATAGCTTTTCTTCAAGCACAACTCTCAGTTTGAATGAGTTCAACAAAAGTAAGTGTCCAGAGAGACAAAATATTCCTCTCTAGACAGAAGTTGCTTTTTTTAAAACAGAGACTGAGGTTCTTCTAGTACCATAAATTCTGCCATTTAAAAAAAAAAAAAAGACTGGATAAACCTGGGTGGCTTTGCTTTTGCTGTGATGACAGGGAATACTTTGTAAACCTGTTTGTAGAAAGGAAGTGGAAATTTAATGCTATTCACATTGCTTGGAGGCAGAGATCTGTTTGAAATTGCAGACTCATTGAAGTTTTAGCTGCCTATGCTGCAAAAGGTAATATTAATGAAAAATATGAAGGATTAATTTCTGAGGCTTAAAAGTTTTTTTGTGAAGAAGGTAAACCTCATTTCCATGCCACCAAACTCATCATTTTCTAACTTACACAGGCCAACTAAAAATGAATAGTACCTTGAATTCAAGAGATCAAATGAATAATACACAGAGGAAGGAATGTCATGAGAAAACTGAGTGAGTATTACAATTCTTTCTGACAAGAAATGAGACCAGAAACACCTGTTCCTAGGTGCAACCATTCTGAAAAGTCAAAAAAGTAACAAATGCTTACTGGATAAGCTGAATTTAAAGACTAGAAATTGCTTCTAGTCAACTGGTTGCCCAGGGAGGTGGTAGATGCTCCGTCCCTGGAAACATTCAAGGTCAGGTTGTATGGGGCTCTGGGCAACCTGATCTAGTGGAAGATGTCCCTGCTTACTGCAGGGAGGTTGGACTAGATGACCTCCATGCTCCCTTCCAACTCAAACTATTCTATGATTCTATGATTCTTACAGCCTCAGTTTAGTGGTACAAACCAAGCACAGGCCAGTTGTGGGGAGAGGTTATTGATATGTGATATCAATATCTTCTTTTGTCCCTAAGCTGACGTTGTAAGTTCTGCCCCCATTTTATATTAAGAATGAGATGACAAAAAAATCATCACTACACTTGGTACTGATTCAGAAAACCAGCAATAACCTGAAGGCTTCAGGTGTGGAGAGCAAATTCGAGAAGTTGCCTTTGCAGCTCACAGTCAAACCACAGCGGCTGGGAAGGCAACACAGAGAGTTTTACCCGCTCTCTGTAGATTAAGGATCCACTGCTGTGGATCATTTTTCCATGGCGCTTTTAAGACAAAATTTCTCTTTGATATGGAAGGCAATGTGTTAAGGAACATGCTGGTTTCAGACTGGAAGAAATCTCTCCTGCCCAACTTTTGTGGAATTTGTGAAGGAAGATGAAAGTTATTAGGAACAAGAGAAGCATTCAGTGAGGCAAAAATTGGACTTTGAAGAAACCTACTGAAAGTTTTACACGTGACACACCTACATTGTAAATGACATTTTTTCCTTCACAGAGGAACACACAATTCAGTGATTCAGCCCCCTCCACCATAACACATTATAAGCCAGCACTGCTTGTCCATTCATCCAAAAGTGCACATTCTCAGAAAACGGCAACTGTGCAGTTCCTCGTGGGCTGCCTGGATGATAATAGTAAGATGTTTCCTTCTGAGCGCACTTACCGGCGATTAATACAGCTTCAGGGAGGGCAATAATCATAAATTTATAGTGTTCTCCAATGGAAAAAAAAGCCTTTACCACTATGTACCAGAGAGCAATAGCTGGGATGGGCAGGTTACCTGGGGACTGCGGTGCCTCTTGTACAGACCCTGACTATGAAATGCTATCGAGTTTTGTTGTGCCTAGAGGAACACTGGGCAGACTGTGCGTGATAAGCTCTCATGACATATGACTTCCATCAAAATTATTCCTAACTACAAAACCTGGGTAAACTGTCTCTGGAAGGGAGAATGAGAAGCTGTTGCTTCTGGGTTTGGCCCTTGCCTAGCCAATGCAAATGAAAGACATTTCTTATACAGCATTCTCCCTGCTGCCTAGCATAACAACAAATCAGATCTGGATGTATGCAAACAAAGTCACCACCTTGGGCTTCTCAAGATCCAGCTAGAAAAAAGACATGGCTGACCTGACGCTGTACTACTGGTAGTCTTGCTTTGAGCAGGAGGTTGGACTAAATGACCTCCAGAAGTGCATCAAATGTTTGTATGAAGCTATGAAGTGTATATAGAAGCCTGAAACATTTAGAACATGCTGGTTTTGCATTTGAGTTGCAATTGTTTTGCAACTGAACCAAGAACACTCTATTTAATGAAGTTGGTGCTATTCCACCAGTGTGTCCAGGACTTCTGATGACACATGTTGTTGTACATCATGCTTCTGTAGCTTGCCTATCCATTCCATGGATTGCAAAGGTCTTTTGATTTCAAAATAGGGAAATGGAACATCAACAAATCAATATGGGCCCTCCCATGCAAGAGGGATGCAATCAGCTTCAATCACTGACCTGACCTGAAAACAGAGGGTCATGGTATCACAGGAGCTGCTGACAGTGGTTAAAGCCTAGAGGAGGAACTTCAGATACCTTGTAAACAGCACAAAACCTTCAAAAGAGAGCAAAATAATTACTACATACAGGTTAAGTAGCCTTCTTTATTCCATAAGATGAAAATGTCTTAAAGTCTGTAGAAATCGTAATACCTCCATTATGTTTCAATTATTTTCACATGTTAAGGATCATTTCCTCTGAAGTATTAACAATGGCAACAGCCTGATCAAGACTGAAAGGGCAAAACGGTAAAGTCAAGATCCTTTTAATGTTGGGCACTTTCAGAGCAGTTTTGGGGCTCAAAGGGCCTCCTCCCCTGAGAGCGTTGTATCAGCAGCACCTGCGAAATGGTGCTGAGTGATGGAAACTTTCAGGAAAGCTGATGGGAAAAGCTGTGAAGATAAAACTCCCTTGTTTTTCAGAATCTGAATCTCAGGACAGAAAAGCATACCATATCTGTTTCTGCACATGCCACATTGATATTTTAGTGAGCGTGAGGACAAAGAATATCACTTAAGGTGGGGCTGATGAAGGTGTGGGGCTTTTTGCATAAATTTAATCCTTATTAGTGGGAGGAAGTGATTAGCATAGTTTTGAAAACACATTAATGAGTTGCTCCCCTTCTCATAACCCTTCCCTCAACTACTTCCCCATTACTTTAGTGTGTTGAGCATTCCAATAAATGCCTGTGAGGTAGAGAAGTATTATCATTATATCCTTCAGATGTGAAAGAAAAGCACAGGGGCTATAGTAAGATGTTAAAAGACACATAAGCACATGGCTTTGAAGATCTATGCATAAGTAATTGTATTTGCTCAAAGCAATACATAAGATTAGTGTCAGCGTCTTGCAGTCTTGCTCACTAACGACTCTAATAGCAGCCTTCTCTCTTATTTATTGCTCAACAAATGGACCTAGTTAAGTGACCCTCAATAGTAAAAAGCACTTGCTCATTTGTCTGCTAAGATATTAATAATAATTTAGTCCTGTCAAAGTCACGCGCCAGAGTCCTCTGATTTTTTCTGAGATTACTATTATAGAAAATAACAATGTTCCAGCAGTATTTTTTTCATTGATGGTTCCCATCTTTGTAGGCTAAAAGGGGTCAAACCCCAGTATATCAAGTTTTGTGAAAATGTAATTTCAATTTTCAGACAACTGAGATATGACCCATTTCTAAATAAGAGAGGGAGAAGAATAAACCTGTGCTGAGAAATCTAGCGTGACCATGCTTTTTTCTGTTATCCAGTAGAGAAAATGTGTGGACAGAAACACGTGGTTTAATAAGGAAAACAACCTCCTCTGTACAAGACTTAATCAGGTGAAAACATCAGCATCACTGGGCATGGAACGTAATATTGCTCTTGCGTACTGAGTTGTTCTATTTATAGCCATTTTTCATTCTTGTGCAACTTACTTGCAATAGGAAATATGCTAGCAATGTATTGAGAAATCAGTATCTAACGTTAACTTGGGTCTTTTCAGTACATGATTCTTCTGCTCTAAAAGCCAATGGGAAACCTGTGCACAACCTTTACACTGTATCATTCCCCAAGGCGAAAGCCAAGAGTGCTCAAGATTGGAACTCCATAGAATTTAGAGCACAGACTAAATACTTCTCAAATTGCACAGAATTTAAGTGACCCATTATTTAGATTCTCTTTATACCATTTTTCGTCACCTGTTTCCAGCAGGCTCAATGCCTGCCTGACATTTCCCTGACTGGCCTCTGTTACCAAAACATCTTTTAGCTTTCCACCTACAGTATAATTTAATTTTCATTCTTGAGTGCAGATACTGATTTACTTTTTTCAAATCATGTCTTTTTAAAAAAAATCTCTTTCAACAGCTGTCTTCAGGGGAAATGTTACATTCTAAAGCTAAGAAAGTGCAGTCAATGTAGTCAATCTATCAGTTCATCAATCAGCGATTCTTTCCGAACCTCCTTTATCTACATTTCCATATACCTGTGCATACTATCTATCTTTTTGCTGTGTCATTTTATTTCACTATCACTCATATACCCAAATGGATTTTACTTCTTTTATTTTCCCCATGCACCAAAGCAAGAGCCACCACAACTCTTCTGTGACAAGTTCTTGTAAGAAAAGACATGCTTCTGAAAGCTCAGTTACTGGAGGTGTCAGCTAAACCTAAATTTGACCTTGATGTCTTATTAACAACTGATATAATCCCCTGTGTTAAACCTTGTCTAGACTCTGGACCAACAATAGGACATGAGGAAATGGAATGAAGCTGCATGAGGGGAAGTTCAGATTGGACGTTAGGAAAAGGTTCTTCACTGAGAGCATGGTCAGTCACTGCAAAAGGCTCCCCAGGGAAGTGGTCATGGCACCAAGCCAGTTACAGTTCAGGGACTGTCTGGACAATGCTCTTAGTCATATGATTTAGTTTTAGGTAGTCCTGTGAGGAGCAGGGAGTTGGACTTGATGATCCTTATGGGTCTCTTCTAATCGTATTCTCTGATTCTATTCTATGGTTAATGTTCATCTCAACGTTACCTTCACAGGGCACCTCTGATGCATGGGTATGATATCCCACGTGTGATATTTCAGCATGAGAGACAGCACAGAATCACACATCATTTAGGCTTGGAGGGACTTTGGGAGGTCACAGTCCAATCACCTGCTCAAACCAGGGGCAGCTCTGTGTTCAGACCAGATGGCTTAAGGCTTCACCCTGTCTTGCCATCAAAATCTCCAGGCTCAGAGATCCCACAGGTTTCCAGGCAATCTCTTACACTGTATGGCTGTCACCAGACTGAAAACTCTGTTTCAGTTTATCATCATTGCATCTCCTCATTCCACCACACAAGTCAGTACTGAGCCTGGATCCCTTATCTTGGTAATCTCCTCATAAGTATTGCAATGCTGCACTTAGGTGCTCCCTAAACCTTCTCTTCTCCAGGCTGAACATGCTCCAGTGTGTCACCATGCTCTAGTGGGAGGTGTCACTGCCCATAGCAGGGGGGCTAGAACTAGATGATCTCTAAGGTCCCTTCCAGCCCAACTCTATGATTCTATGATTCAACTCACTTAAACATCATCTTCTAAAACTTGGGTATGTCAAATAGGCTTGTCTAGGGTAACCTCACCACTGGAGAAAGAGATAGACACGTTCCTGGGGAAATTTCTCTTATAAAATAGGTGTGCAAGGGAGGTAGGATGAACTTGCTTCTGCAAATGTCAAAGATGTGCTACTGACAAGAGAGACTAACTACTTAGCTAAAAGTAGAGGACTAACTTCCAAATGGCAAACTTCAGGTGCAATGAATCTTGCCGGTAGGGACATGGACCGTTTCACCTGGTCTTTAACTGCTATGTTTGTATGGCACTGGCCAAGAAGCAGCATCTCTTAATTCTTCATTTCCTCTCTCTTAGAAGAAAAGAGTGATGACTGATCTGAATGTTTTGCCAAGCGACTTGATTTTCACATATGAAAAGCGCCAGATGAATGGAAAGGGCACTGGTCCAGCATGAAGCTGTAGGAGAATGAATTACTGGGCAGAAAACATAACCCTTTTAAGTGGCACACCCCAGTGGTAACAAAATGTAACATTCTTTTTTTTTTTTTTTTTTTTTTTCATTTATTGTTTCTGGTTGGGAAATGGAGGAAATATTACTTAAAAGGCTGGGCCCCATGAAGGGAGAGAGATGGAGAGATTTCTACCTGGGAAATACCTATTCTGCACAGAGAGACGGCCTACAAAAATCTTTTCTTTTTTACAAAGTTACTCTCAAAACAAATACGAAAACAGAAGAAAGCTGGCACCTCCTTAATCTTATCTTTGTAATTGCACCTATTATGGTTCAGGACACACCTTCATTTAAATACAAGTAAAGTTCAAAATCTTTCTGAATCAATCCGATTTTTTATTTAAGTGTTGTAAGAAAATGAGTCAGCACTGTAATTACTTCTGGCCATAATTGATTGTATTTGTTTACATGGTAGGTTATTAACAAAAACATTATCTATTGCACTCTACCTTCAAGCACAGTTTAGAATATTGCAGCAATATACCAAATATAATGTCAGAAATGTGCAGCAGGTGGCCACTTAACAACAGTTAGTAACATTCAGCATTCATTCTAAATGATGTATTTAAGACCAAATTAGCTGTCTTGCATGAGTGATTAATTGGACTGATAGTGCACTGTATAGCATGACTAATAAGCATTATGCAGTTTTATTAAGCAATAACAGCTACATGGTGACTCCCATCTTTATCTTTGAAATACTATTTTATAAAAGGAGTGAATGGTCTTTGCTTCTTTCAGGGTGATGTATTCTATTCCAGGAGCAGTGCAGTACTCTTCAGTGCCTAAATTCACCATCTGGTATAGCCCAAAGCCATTATGCTCTCATCTTGCTAGCTTAAAATAACAATATAATCAGCAACTCCAGATTTATAACACTGTCTGTCTGTTTGAATGTCTTGTAGTCACACCATATTTGATCGAGTCCCTAACTGCATGTAATATTTTAGATTTCTCTATATAAAACTGTGTTAATTTTGAGGAAAACATTTTTAAAAGATGAAAAATGAGGGAAGCCATATTTCTGAGTATGCTCAGAACAGACCCATGGAATCATTAGAACCTTTCAGCAAGCCTGTCTCCCACACAGCTCTCTCTTCATGCTCTGAAAACAAGTAAAATGCTGAAAGAATTGAAGTCAGTGATGTGGCAGACACTGGGATACAGAGTCATTGGCACATAGTTTGCATGTGCTTCCCATCACCTGTAGTCATCTCCTTCCACTCTTGTGCCTCACTCCAGCTGAAGACCTAGCTGATGTAAGGAGGTGTCAGTGCGATGCTGCAAAGGCCTGTGGCTGTCGTGGGACCCAGCTGAACTGAGGGCCCAAATGGGAAGGTTTGGGTTTCCCTCATTTTAGACAGAAGATACTCTCTTGTCCTGTTTGTTCAGTGCAGAGTATGATGGTGCACTGAGCCATGCCTCAAAGAGCAGCAAAAGGGCAGACATGTACATGTAAGTGGATGTGCTGTGTAGAGGTGGAGTGCTGGAGGGGAGATTTTTTTGAAGAAAAGTACACTTGAAATGCCTGACTGCAATTTAAAATTAAAAAAAAAAAAAAAAAAAAAAAAAAAAAAGTGGTTGCTTCGACAGGGTTAAAGTAAAAAATCTAAAAAATTCATTTTGTAACATTCGAAAAACTGAACAATCATCTTCAGAAAAAAACTGTGTCTCAGGCTCCCAGAGAGTCAACTAGTGATGTACTGGATGTGGGTCCCAGTGGGGAGCTGGGAATATATCCTCTCAGCTAGTGTAAAACTCATACTGCTAAGCAACAACGATTGATTAGTTTATAAACAGACAGATGGGAACAAGAGTGGGAAGAAGAGGAAGATATGTCTCATTAGTGGCATGGATTACTCAGTTTCAGTATGAAAATCATCTAAATTTAACCTGAGGATTGTTCTGTTTCTTAACCATAAGCGTTTATTCAGGGTGGAGCTCTTTCTGCATTCTACTACACACCCTGTTTCACCAGCGTATTTCCTTGTGTTAAATACAGTTTGTTAAGCTTTCGGATCACATCCATTTATTAGTTTTCCTTTGGTTATCTGAATTAAGGACCTTCAATGACAGACATAACTCCCTTCTATGCTAAATCGTTTGCCATGAAACACTCTGGACCTGCTCTGTTAGCACCAGCTTGATGCATCTGATTTTTTTTATTACAGCCAGCAGCTCCCACATTTACAGCAAGTCTGTGCCCCAATTCTTGGCCCTGTCAATAAGAATAATGAAATTATCAGGATCTCTGGGATAATATTCTAGAGGATTTTAAAATTTACATGTGAGTACTTGTGACACCTAGTGGTTCTAGCAGAAAAATGCAAATATTTTAGAGGAAGAGGAAGTAGAGGGTGGGTTGGGGAAAGGAAGGAGAGGTTCAATTTCACCTACTGGAAGATAGTTACTACAACAACCTGAGAAAACACAGAACTGAGCAAATTCTTTCCCTGGGGATGTGGCATACCTGTTTGAGGTAGCCACCCTTTACTACCCATCACTTAAGCGATGGAAAAGTTCAGCTACATGAAACACTTCTGGGCTGGGGTGGGATGAGGTGATTATAGGTGTTTCGGTAAGGTGGTCAGGCAACTGCCCAGATCCTCTTTGTGAAACAGGAGGTAAGCACAGGGCATTAACCCGGCATCAATAGAACAACTTAAAGGCACACCTGGAGTGCAGCAAGACTATTGATTCAGGCAATTCCTCATCACGAAGAAAAGAAAGGGAAAATGTTATAAACAGTTCATTGCTGGCTCTTTACAAAGTTGTCCTTTAAATGTGACACTTCAGCAACATCCCATCACCCAAGACTTTCCCTAAATTCAACAGAAAAATGTGGATGTTTCCCAAGCCATGGACTCAGATCTCAGGTGGACTGAACTGCTCTGTGAGGAAGCCTATTTTAGTACCCTAACAAGATCCCTTGAATTGCGTGAACTCTGTAAAAATACAAGATTGAGAGCAGACACCCACCTGTTCCATAGCAAGTCATCTGGGAGTCATGGCCAGACGCAGTGACTAGGCAGCATAAGCTGAGCTGGCTGACTGGGAGCCTGCACCTAGAAAGGCACAACCTGTTTGCTGTTGCACGGCACAGCTCTCCATCCGCTACCCAAGCTAGTGTGCAAAATCTCAAGAAACTCCTATGCTAGAGGCTTTTGGGAAAAAACTGCTTTTTATGGTAGAGATAACAACATCCAGTGGCTTTTAGCAGTCTCTAAAAGAAATTGAAACAATGGAGTGCAACATAAAACTCACTCAGAGACAGGTATTCACAATTAGTTAATAACAGTGCCAATTTCTATGCAGTTGCCCGTTAACACAAAATACCCATCTGAAGACCTTTAACAGGGATAAAAATTTTGCACAGCTAGATAACAGATCTATTAAAACACAGCTAGTAAGCACACACATACAGACATATATATGTGCGTGGTTTGTATATACTTAGTGTGACTCATTAATTAGAGTACATGGTGTGATTCACACAACGCCTGAGATTTGCTGGGTGCTGCTTCTGCTCTATACCTCCCACTGCATCATGGCTTCTAGCGTTATAGTGCACCACTGTATGTCTCTGGAAGACAATGAAGTATGCCTCCAGTGGACTTGACAATTTACTCCTCAAACTCTGCCACCTGGCATTTCCAGGTCACATCTGCCCTTCTTCACTGCCTTGGCAGGCACAAAACACCTCAGCTGGATGCTTCAGCTTAGGTTGGTCAAAATGAGTCTGACCCCACATGTGCCACGCTTGTTATAACTCCTGGCAGATGCTATTGCTAGGTTTGTCCAATGAAGAGATAAAGCTTGAATCACAGTAACTGCATGATTTAAGTGTCTAGAAGAAGTATGTGAACAACAGATCCTATGTCACTCCCAAAGCTGCTCTCAAACTTTGCAAATGGCTATTTTGCTTGGACTGCTTATTTGTAGGTGCTTGTCTAATGGACTGTTGTTAGGTGTCACTTGGTAGATGGTTATAAGAGAAATACATTTTGTGAGAGTGCTGCTACTACAATGGCAGGAAGAAAACTGATCTCCCCTAGTAACCAAGGTGTAAGCTGTATGTCATCAGAGATAGGAGTAAATGCTTCTCATATGGAAAAATAATACATCTGATGGTGGGAGTGAAACTATTCAGGATTTGCTAAAGAATAATCTGTTTCTTCATCCCAACCCTAAACAGCATAACTGCAGCTAAAAATGGAAACTGGATTGATTCTTCCCTCTCAGTACCATACTCCTGTTTTCCCACGTGAACCCTCAGGCTTGCAGAGAAGCCAAGAAATTGTGACCTGTTGGGTCAGCAGAGAAGCAGAATCACTTTGCAGGGCACAGCACCACCAGTGACCAGGGCAGCCTCAGGATGCATCCCAAGTTTGGCTAGACTCTGCCTTACATAAACCCAGAGTAAACAGAACCTGGAGAAACAATCAGTTTGACACTAAGACCTTATCAGTTCCTGCTCATTGTCCACAACACAGATAGCAGAACACAAGATGAAGTTGTCTTGCATGCGCAGGCAAAGCCTGTAGGAAAAGTGGAAGCAAAGCCACAGAGTGAAAAACTCTTGGAAGATGGAGTTGCCTAGAAAGCAACCTGTCCACTTCTTCACTTATTAAGAATGATAATTTTAAAAAGACCTTAATTGGGATGTCGGCATCCACATCAACTTATGAGATAGAGGGCAGGAACAAACTTTGCAACAAGTGAAGAGACCTATCATTTTTCTTCAATATTTGAAAAATATTGCTAAGGAAGGGTGTGGAATCTCCATTAGTGAAATATTTTAAAAATACCTAGACTCTTTACTTCTCAGGGACAACACAGATACCATTGATTCAGCTTTGGGACAGAATAAGGAATTAAATGACCTGTGAAAGATCCTTCCCACTCTACTTTGTATTATTTTTCTATGGTACACTTCTTTGATATATAAGTGAAATAGTAATGAAGACCAATATTTATAGTAACACCATCATCTCTCCCTTGCAATCTCAAATATGCATTGTAAAAAAGAAAGAAAGAAAGAATGAGAAACATAAAGGAAGCAATAAAGAGAGGGAAGAAAAAAAAACAAAAAAGAAAAAGAAAAAGAAAAAAGAAAAAGAAAAAGAAAAAGAAAAAGAAAAAGAAAAAGAAAAAGGAAAAGGAAAAGGAAAAGGAAAAGGAAAAGAAAAGGAAAAGGAAAAGGAAAAGGGGAAAAAGAGAAAGATATAAAGCAAGAAAGAGCAAGCTATTGTAAAGCATACAAGAAACTAGGAAAACAGTTAGTTCAGGATCATCCCAGAAAAGAGTAAAATTATGTATTTGGCTTGAGTAGAACCAAGCTTCATTTGCACTGTTATACCTGAGCTCAGCATCTGACTCCATTCAGCTTTAAATTTGTGTTTCAAAACCTAGAATATATATCTAATATACAGAAGTAGGACAGTAAATACCCATAAAGAACCCTGGAGAAATTCCTCATTTACTGAAGTGGGAATATTAACTATTAAAGAACTCTTAAAAAAGGAAAGTTGAATGACTTCCACTAAACCTATCTTGTGGTAGAAGGGAAATAAGCAAAAGTCTTCTAAACCTCTTAATAAAAACATGAGCAAAAATCAGTAAAATATTCAAATTTTCCTTTTGAATAAGCCTTTCACTATGTGAAGTGCTAGACTGAGCCTCACCAAAGGATAAAAAGGGGACAGAAAAATACGCCATGGTTGCTTACCAGTTCACAATTGTTTCCTTTCACAGAAATAAAAGCTTTGAACAGTGTACGGTTTTTTAGTTCTAGGGGGTGTTGTCTTTTTGGATCTGTGTCTGAGTACTGTATGGTTGGCCAAATCATTAGATGGTCTGGTCATTAGATGAGCTAACAACTTCTCAGGTACATCAGAGCTCTCAAAGAGCATATTTTTTTTTGGCAGAAAGGCAAAGTCATAAAAATTAATGTTAGGCTGCTCTGCCCTACAAGAAGTGTGCCTGTGAAATGCACCTATTAAATGCAAATCACATGAGAAAACCTGCACTGGTTCTTCTTGGTTTGGGCATTAAGAGCAATTGTGTTAATAAAATAATGCTTTTATTCAGGTAGCCTATTGTTCTCAAATGATATCTTAAATTATATCGAATTACATCCAAATGCATCTTTCAAAAGCAACAGGTGAAGTCATGAGAGTTACCTGATATTAAATAATTCATTATTTCAATGGCAATGTGAGAGCTATACAAAAAAATTAACCTGGCTTTTCCAGATTTGTGTTGGATCCATTGGACTCACAGTAAAAAAATAGCATCACATTTTCCTTTTTCTCCCTGATGTAACTATATGCAACTTAATATGCAAAAAAAGTTGCTCTCCTTAATAAGTAGCTGGTATTTTATTACTTAAAACTAAAGACTTGCAAGGACAACACCCCAGTGTATAGGGTAGTCAAAAAATAATTACAGCCTTATTTTCAGAAATATAACTGTACAGGCATGATTGACAGAATTGTACAACATGGTTTCTTGGTGTTTTCTTCAAAAGATGTCCCAATAAGCATTAAACTGAAAAAAACCCAAAAAAACAAAAAAAACCCAAACAAATAAAAAACCCCACTGGATCCTAAATGCTTTTTTCTTTGATTATACATCATCATAACATCACTGAAGTTAACGGGGAAATGTTCTTGTTAGATGCAACCGAATATTCTTCCTACTAAAATCTGCTGATACTATTCAAGGCCAATAAACCATGTAAGGGAAATGTTTTCTCTATGATAATGTAATTAGATAAGAATAACCCCAAGACAATACAATATATTTCATTTTCTACTCAATTCTACACATTACACTTAGGTTCTATTCCAAGAATAAGACAGTGAGAGCATAATAAAACCATACTGGCAATCGTGAGCTCTCCTTTCTGTTGTGGGTATTGGCCTCACTAACCTACCAAAATAAATAAGTAAATATATGAATCTATCAAACTTTACTTGCTGCTCAAATTGTGTTGCCAGTGAACTCTCCTATCATCACAATTATTATGAACATCGAGGAGGAAAATTTTATAATCTAATTTTAAAGCACCAGTAACGTCTTAAAATGAATAATTCATTCTTGATCTCTAATATTAGCTTTCAGTTACTAAAGTCTAATTCAATCTTACTGAAGCAATGTAAGGCTTTCCATTGATATGGAAAGATACCATCAGTTGGTATTGCTTCATAAGATACCATCAGTGTCTCTATAATAAACACACTTAGCTCTTGATGGTAGCAGGAATCCAGCTCAGAAATCCAGCTCATTACACTTCGGCCTCAAAGCAGCAGTTAGCTCGTGAGTAAAATCTGTAGAAGAAATTATGGAAAAGTGACAAGAATCTTCTAAAATTTAAAGCCGTGAGTACAACAGGACCAGAGAAATCAAACTAAACTGAGAAAAAAAATGGATTTTATCTTTAAGAAAATAGTTGATCACAGTGAAACAAACACACAACTGACAAAAGGAGTTATCAGCTGGGAAAAAGGGAAATTCCAGTAGATGTCTGGACAACCTGTCACACAAACTGTACTTTTACTCACAAGGAGGGATGTCTGGCCAGTCCCAAATAAGTCACTGTCTACATGAATGAGAGCTATGCCTGATGACCTAAGTTTGCAGAGATTTATCTAAGTTTTTTTTAATATTCCAATGGGTTTGGTAAGCTTTATTTTCCAAGGATAGGTAATATTTCAGATTTGTTTTTCCTTAGAGAAAAATCTCTGGGACCTTTCTTCCCAGACTTATTATTTTGGACTTATTATATCACAGGATATCTAACTTGAATTGTTCCTTCCCTCTCATCTACAGAACCAATGAGAAAAAATAAGTTGAGAAACTTCTACAGACTGTGTCTTAAACATTGACCACAAGGGAAGCATATCATTGAGTAACTTCCCACAGCAGTGTATGTATGACAGATGTGAGCAGTTTACTGGGAAAAGATCTGAACTATTAGGGAAAAATCTCAAAACCCTGTAAATTAAGATAGCAACAAGACACAACTCAGTGAAAATTGACCTACAAATTTTCAAGTTCCAGCTAGAAACTTGAGTTCCAGTTCCATACAGATATAACCAAACTTCTTCCAGGCCTGCAGAGCTCGAGCTGACAGATTAATAAAGGAACCAGATCTTTCCAGATTACGTTGTTTACTTTATTTGATTATGTGATGATTTTGGCAGGAGTAGAGTTAATTTTCTTCGTAGTAGCTAGTATGGGGCTGTTTTGTATTTGTGCTGGAAACAGTGTTGATAACACAGGGATGTTCTGGTTATTGCTGAGCAGTGCCTACACACTGTCAAGGCTGTTTCTGCTCTTCACCCCACCAGCAAGTAGGCTGGGGGAGCACCAAGAAGCTGGGAGGGGACACAGCTGGGACAGCTGACCCCAACTGACCTAAGGAACATTCCACACCATATGATGTCATGCTCAGCATATAAAACTGGGGGAAGAAGGAGGAAAGGAGAAACCTGGGGCCAATATTGCTTAGACATATACTACTTTAAAATTGGACTTTTAAGATGGCTGCCATAGATAACACTGCATGTAGTTAGAGGGAAAAGCTGTGCACTTCATTTGCTTCATTCTCTTGGTACTGAAAAACAAAGAGTGAAAAAAAGAAAAAAAAAAAAAAAAGAGGGAGAGACAGGACAAGATGCAGCTAAATTTATTCTCATCTGTCTGAATCCCTATTCCAGTAATCACGCCAGCTGGATACTCAAAATCTGAATCCAAGAGATCTGACAATCTTAAACATGACAGGAAAAAAGAAGAATCTTCATGAAGAAAGTGAACATCCAGGTGGATAATCAATAGGCTCCAGTAAGCACAAATTGTGTTGTGCAAACGACAAGGGGAAAGAGGACTAAGGATACTAAGGCACTACCAAGAAGCTGGGAGGGGACACAGCTGGGACAGCTGACCCCAACTGACCTAAGGAACATTCCACACCATATGATGTCATGCTCAGCATATAAAACTGGGGGAAGAAGGAGGAAAGGAGAAACCTGGGGCCAATATTGCTTAGACATATACTACTTTAAAATTGGACTTTTAAGATGGCTGCCATAGATAACACTGCATGTAGTTAGAGGGAAAAGCTGTGCACTTCATTTGCTTCATTCTCTTGGTACTGAAAAACAAAGAGTGAAAAAAAGAAAAAAAAAAAAAAAAAGAGGGAGAGACAGGACAAGATGCAGCTAAATTTATTCTCATCTGTCTGAATCCCTATTCCAGTAATCACGCCAGCTGGATACTCAAAATCTGAATCCAAGAGATCTGACAATCTTAAACATGATAGGAAAAAAGAAGAATCTTCATGAAGAAAGTGAACATCCAGGTGGATAATCAATAGGCTCCAGTAAGCACAAATTGTGTTGTGCAAACGACAAGGGGAAAGAGGACTAAGGATACTAAGGCACTGAGGCATCTGTGATTTCTGTTTTAATCAATTGGCTTTCTCCCTTCTGTCGCAGTTTCAGAAAAGCAGCCATTGGTTAAACTGGTTAAACGGAAGGAACATGTTCCATTGAGTGTGCAAAAAGAATACGATTATTCAAACAATGTCTCCAGTAAAGATATACAGCTTCCATTTTAATTCTGCATCTCACCAAGAGAAAAAAAAATGTAGAAGAGTAGAAGCATCTCATTATCTGATCTTTATTTATATGCAACAAAATCTATACAAAGCAAGGTGGTTTAGGAGACTGAGTGGAGAAGAGACAATAGAAAACACTCAGAGCAAATCCCAGTATTAGTTACTGCTTTACACATTTTGAAAAGGGAAAGTATTAACGATATTTTGCCTTAGTTACACTCTGCAATAAAATAGGAATAATTTCTACTCCTCTACTTCACTGGTCTGCTTATATAATTAAATTGCAAAGCCTCAACAAGGTCTGATCATAATTTCTAGTGCAAGAAGTCAGTCTGTGTTGCCTTCAGCTCGACTTTCCCTGTACCCAGAGAGCCCTTGCACTCCAGGGGTTTTCAGAAACTCCCTGTCATGGACTCTCTGCTCTCAGTTCAAGGTTGCTGTTGAGGTCAAGAGATGCAGACTACCCTATTCTTTATGATTTCAAATTTGCTGTTCACCATACAGGACTATACTGCATGGCCCCAGAAGACATGAAGCCATAGAGCAAGAACTGCCCCTGGGGTGTACAGCAGCAATGCACCACCAGCCCAAACTGAAAATTGCACTCACTCCCTCGATTTTCTGCAGGACACTCGCACTGCACAATGAGCTGAGCTGCACCCTTAGTGACACAAGCTAACACCTTTCCTGAGGGTAGACTCATTGATCTCAAGCATGAATGTCCAGGGGAACCAGATGCTACGTGTGTGAGAGCAAATGTCCAGTCCTAGATAATGGTCATCAGAGTGGGATATTTGTCTTCTGGCATTTAATTTAAGACTGTATGTCTGTGTTTAATGACAAATGTGTTATTTATTTTAAAGTCGCAACTATAATATTTGGGATTCAGCAGATTTTTCCTGGACATTATCTGAAACTGATTCTGGATTGCACTTATTGCTGCAACTTTACATTTCTTCTGAAACTACAATGGACGTCACCTGTAAATATCTCAAGAATATAATTAAGACCATCTGCTAGAGGGAATTGATTTTGGAAACTTTTGCTGGAGAGGAAACCAAATTCACTCCTGGGAGTGGGGTCTCTAATAGTGTTTCCTTTTCCTCTGAAATAATAGTATGAAGCAAAACCATTCTGGGAAGTGTCAACAAAATCTGAATTTGATGTACAAGGTCTGAAAAGCCAAAGTTAGAAGGAGAACCATGGGACCAAATCTGTTTACACAGATGCTGGATTGACTCCAAAACCTATGAAAATCCTCCCAGGGCTGAACAATGGGACTGAAATGAGGCATCAAAGAATAATTAATATATGTTAACTTGCTCCCACCCACTATCACACGGTATGGGATTTTTTTCCCTCCAAGCACAAATAATCAACATAGTGCAAAGCGTTTCTAATCCATTCATGGTGTTAGCCTGTACTCAGGCAGGGAAGGCACCACCAACAAAGGTTTGACTGGAGCTGGCCTGCATTACTGCTCTTGTATTTGTAAACAATTTCAGGTGGAATACAAGCCAGTATATATAAGGCAGTTCCTTCACAGAAATTAGTTTAATCCATTAATTTTTGTGTGAATATACAGGTATCTGAGCTGGGGACTGACCCTCTGACAGCTAGCTCAGGCACGGACTGAGGCCCCAGGCTGAGCTGAAATGGGGCTCCTGGGCCCGCGGGCAGGGGAAGCCCCATGGTCAAGGCCATAAAGGCCAGTTAGTGCCCGTGGAGCCCTGAAAAATACTTACAGGACACTTCAGGATCTAACTTTAATAAGAACTACTTTGAATGGATAGCTTTATGAACAGCAGAATATATTGGACATAATATTATACAGAAGTAGATAAGATTGTTTATTGTTTATACTTCCTAGAATCAACAATACTAGATTTTTAGGTTACAACCTGAAAAAAATAGTGCCTATTCAATGACTCATTTTCTTTTTGGATGTTTAAGTCACACCGTTAATATTTCCCAGGTAGCCATTGGCAGAGCAAAACTAGCTATCTTCCTGCACTTGACCACAGCACTTGAAGGAATAATCATTGCCTTTTTTCAGGACAGCTAACAGTGGGACCAGTTAACCTAACTAAATGGAGAGATTTCCCATCATTGGCTTTGTTTTTTTAAAAACTTTGATCTGAAGTCCATGCGTGAGGAAGGAGGTAGGAAGAGGAAAGGCCAGTATTAATTGCAGAGAGTGCAGGCAGAGTAGGATAACAAATTTGAAATAAATCATGTAACCAAACCATAACAGGAAATCTTTGATAGTGTGAGCATTGTACAGAGCCAGTACGCTCTCCCCAAAATGCAGTGGCCTTTCATTAGTGTTCCTGGAAAGCTCAGGCAAGACATTTCCCTAATGTGGTAGAATATCAGCTCTAAATTGCTAAACAACTTCGTTTTCTACTCCTTTACACCAGTTCACCACAAAAAAACCCACCCCCAAAATCCACCCCCCCCAAAAAAAATCCCAAACAAAACCCCCAAACACCTTTATTTGGAAACAGCAGAACTACACCAATTTGAGAATAAAGTGAGATAGAAATATATAAATTGGACACTGCTCATGACTTTAAATTAACATATGTTGGAACGGATATGAAAACGGCTTCTCTTTGAGCAAGTTTTACTTGCAGCTTCAGTTTCCTGAAGATGTTTCTTTTATCCCTCAAAAATATTTTCAACAGCATGCACTAAAATGTCACAACAAAACTTGTCTCCTTATTTCATAATTCCATAGCATTATAAGGCAGTGGTGGCTGGATAATGCATAATTTATTCTTTTTCAGTTGTTCTTGGAAGTCTTATTTTCCACCATCTTACATGACAGTGATCTACAGAGAGTTATTGAAATCTGAGGACAATAATTGGTTATTTTATACTGATGACAACATTGTGTTTACACAATTCATGAAAAGTAAAACTTTTGTCTTGTATAATAACAAATGGAAGTCATTTGGAAATGAATTACACCTTCAAGTCTTGAGCATTATAAATCTTGGCTTGCAGTATTATAAAAGAATTGTAGTTTTAAGTAGCTAGCCTAATCTAACACAAAGAGGTTGTATATATGGTAGCTCCGCGTCATGGTACACTTACATTGAAGTTACCAGCAACATAGGCTGAAGCTAACATCAAAATAAAGCAAATAAATATGTGAGCTTAAGTAATTCTGGAGAATTGGCTCCAAAGAATTCCAGTTTCCTGTTGACCTGTGTCTTACCATTGGTTAACTTTTGTATTTAAGATAACTTCTTATGTGTGCCAGAAGGGCTTATGATGTTTTTCTTCCATTTAAAGTCAAACAAAGTGTCACTTTCATGTGCAGTCTTTCCATCATCAAGGTACTTTAATGGTCTATCTCCTTCATCAGGCTGTCTATTCTCATTACATTTGTGGAAGAATAATTATCTTTGGGACCTCTAGCCTCTACTTCACATGTGGCTGAAATCAGAGAGCACACACACAAACACAGATTTTATAAGCCTTGTTTCCAAAGGAAATAGCTCTAAAAAGATACTCTTCTGCCTTTTGTTTTACAAGAAGTGATCTCATTGTAATCAAAACGGATGTCCTATAAAAGACATTGGATTTTTCCATTCTAATGAAAGGTAAACAACTAACACTACCGACTATCAGAAAGGTAAACAAGCAGCAGTAAGTGATAGACCAGTGACCCCAAAGCAGGCATAAAGTCCCACTTTAAGCAGTAGTGTTTCTTTTGGAAGGGCAAAGGATTTTCCTATCATGCTGTGGTTTGCTGCACCCAAACTCCTGCTGCTATTTAATGTATTTCTGATTGTAACCTTACCAGGTTCCTCATCCGATCGGTTTGTTTTCTAAGTTTGTTTTCTATTGTTTCTGTGGGGAGATTCCCTTCCCTAATAACAAAAAAAAAAAAAAAAAAAAATCTGTTTCTAATATCCTGTATAAGAACACTGCCTAGATCTTCCATGTTCACATTAGAGACAGGAAAAAAACTAAATGAAAGTGATATGAAGATTGGGCAATGCAGAAAGGAGACCTTAGGGGACCAAGAAAAATACTTACTTTTATACAGATCATGAAAAAAAATTCTTGCAAGACATATCCTCTAGCTATAATATTTTCAGATGACATAGGTAAAGAGGATGATTCATAAATACTCAGGAAATTATGAAAAGGATAACTGGTCCAAAATTATGGGAAAAGCCATTTTCCATACTTGGTAGGATGAACATAAAGAACAGACTATTTCTGCTACCGAGGGTAAACTCAGTAATGTGACACATGCACTGAGCAACTAAAATATCAGTAGAGTAGCAACAGATTCTGCAACAACTGATGCCACAAGCTGAAGGTATGCAATTGCACAATCCCTCAGGCTTCTGAATCTGGTAGAAATCTCCCCACCACCTGTCACCAAGCAGTTTCACTTTCAGGACATGTTTGTCTGGTGTGACAGAAATTCACCTAAACCTTTTCAGTTTTGTCTGATCTGACACCCCTTTGGAAGAACTGTAGCAGGGGAGGCTCTGCTTCCCAACCAGTGTAAAAGTAATACTCAAGACACTGATACTTCTGATTATTTATTATGGCACCTTAAAGCATATAAACTCCATCTCTAGGTGTTTCAAGCCAGTTTAAAAATAAAATGAGGCTTTAAGTTTTAGGCATTTCAGTAATTTTGCTTAAGAATTTTTAGAATGTTACTAGGCAGGAAACAAGAATTTTGCTAGGAAAACAGTCTTCTCAAAATAAGGCTTCCTTTCAGCAAACCATGTACATGTTTGCTTAAATTTATAATGTCCACTGGTTCACCAATATATATTTTCTCAGGTAAGAAATCTGTGGGTTTGAAACGTGAAAAAACACACTCACCCCTGAAAATAAATTCCTCTACTTAAACAACAAAGCTTGTCTCTTACTTATACCCACCCAACTCTATTTATTTTGTAACATGCAAGACAGAAACAATTGAGCCTGAATTGTGAATGTTTTTTCTATTTCTGATTTTACCACCTTAGCAATTAAAGATGCTGGTCAAAATTCAGCTTGCTATTAACTGTTTGTTGTCATATTATCTTGAACTGGAGGCAGTTTGTAGTAGAGCCTAAAACCAAACTGAGTTTTTATAAAACATCACTTTAAAACCCCACCATAGTAACAACATTTCCACTTTATATACTCCACAATTTTATTTAATAGCCTCATAAGTTCAGAATAGTTACATAATAGTTACATCACGGCTTTTAAAAAGGATTGCACTCAGCTACTCAGTCCATTGAAATACTAGAAAACAGGGAGAGGGAAATACGGAGTGTAAAGGAGCTCTGTCCACTGGACTGAGTTGTTTGTAGCAAGTTCCTACTGAACGTGAAGACATCCTCATGCTTTCTGGTAGACTCTAGTACACTTGACACCATTCATGTCACATTCCTAGAAGATAAAGAGATGGATTTATTAATTTGCCTCAGTACAGACTATAAGGAAAAAGATCCTTACTTTTCAGGCTACTGGCCAGCAGCACTTAGGGATCAGAAAGCGGGAACTCACCACCACCAACTGCCCATCCACTAGTTTCCGTGTTATTATAGTCTTCTTGCCATCCCATTATCAATGACCCATCATCTTTTAGGCTGACAAGGGTCTGAAAAAAGAATGTAAACATTTAGATTTTACCCATAACATTTGATGGAGTCTAAGGCTTTCCAACACCATATTCCATAGGAAAAAACTCCCACCGCAGCTCGCACTAGTAATTTTGCCATTGACTTCTACAAAGCCAGGATATTATCTTAAATGTTTTATTGATCCTCTTCTTACATTAGCTCACTGCTTGTTCACTCACTGCTCTGACACATTCCTGCATCAGGCAGACCTTTGACAGCATGCACAATTTCAATTAACAAGAGCAGACTGTGTTCTCTGTTCATCAATTTGTACATAGGTTTTGAGCTTTTGTATAACGTTTATCTGATCTTGCACTAACAGATGAATTGCCAGTGTGTGGCTGGACAGGGGAGTGGTACACCGAGAGCACTCACACAAGGAAATGAGAGAGACAAATTTGAACTTCTTTGTATTTAACCTCCTTTTGGATTAGTATTCTCCCTTTTTGGGGCAGGGAGAAGCTCTTTGACTTCTAAAACTGGAGATCAGGGACTGCGGCTTGCATTTATGCCTTGTGTGTCTGTTATCCCACTGCACACTGAAGCAGGCTCTCTTCTTATGCAAATACGAGAAAGGTTAACCCTAGGGCTGAATTGCCTCTGACTAAACATCAATGGAATTTTTTCCACAGGCCTCATATAAAGTGGCATTTGGCTTTAAAAGGGATTTAGAGCTCTGTTAGTTTTACTAACACAATGCTTCTGCTACAAATAGAATACAAAATACACAAGACATTATCAGTTTCAGCATTTTCCCCTCTTTGGAAGTTGCTTAATACAGGAAAAAAATAAAGGAATTTATTTCAGTGAGAGTTACAGAGACAGCTGTTCATCATATAAAGCATTGTTAGTACAGATTTCAAAACTGACTTTTAAATAGCGTCTCCATGTGTAGAACACCCAGAGAACTGTGTTTTTTGAATAGAAAGTCTAGTATACTGACCTGAGTTTTCCTCCCATCTAGTGTATTTTCCTCAAATTTCTCACCAAGCTTGAAGCTGAACTGTGAAGTTTTGAAGGTGCTTTCTGTTTTTACGGTGATTGTGTCCCCATCCTTAATAATGTAAACATCTGGTTTGGCCATGCTTCCCATTTTTCTC
This sequence comes from Pterocles gutturalis, assembly GCF_000699245.1. Lineage (NCBI taxonomy): Eukaryota > Metazoa > Chordata > Aves > Pterocliformes > Pteroclidae > Pterocles > Pterocles gutturalis. The sequence continues at coordinate 45,270 of NW_010141802.1, forward strand.
ATGGCCATACCCACACCTGCAAGGCACAGAATGTCACAAAGCCAGTTAAACCCTAAGGCTTAGGGCCACACAAGAATTCAAATACCTAATTCTCATTTAATTAGGCACTTAAGTACACTTGAGAATCAAAGCTCACAGCCACAAAGAGGAGGATGTTTTAAATTATACACTGATGAGGAAGGAAAAAAAAGCTTATTTACAGGGTTATTCTTTTGCTTCCTCAGAGACCTAAAGTTACATCTATTTTGCCCTCTAGAAGACTCCCAGATGTCCCAAAGCTCAGCATTGAATTTTTACAAACAGAAATAAACAATAAACAGGAAAAGAAACACAAAAGCTTAAACTAATATAAAACTATTCCTTTCAAGTTTTGAACATTTTAAAAATCCTACAGATTATTTTTAATTGACAGATTAATCCATCTTTATTTATTTCAACTTACTCAAGAAATACTGTTCCATCACTCTGTACACAATTGCAACCATGCAATTTTTAATGTAATTTCATCTCCTACATCCTGTATCCAAAGCATTGACTTGTGAATTAGAAAACTGCTATAATGTAAAGTAATGCTCACAGACAAATTATACACATGCACAAAAAAAAGGACTGTGAGAGAAATTAGCTTTGCCAATGACTGAAAATTCATCACTGGGAGACAACAGCCCTCAAAACTCTTCAGCAAAAAAGATTCACCCTGCCTCAGCCTGCGTATGCACTGAGTGGTTCTCTTGAACCTTTTTGCTCTGAAGGATGAAGATACCAATAAGAGGATAGTCAGGCAACAAACATGAATCCATCGAATTGGAAAGTGCAGATCTGAACCAAGAATTGCTGAAAAACCAAACAGAGCAGAAAGTGCCCCTGAGTAAGTATCTGGGCTCTGCAGCTAGTGTAGCTAGAAAATGTTGTCACATAACAGCACAGCACTCCGCCGGAGTGTACAGGATACTTGGGTTAGGGCTGAATCCACCAAGCAAAGATTACAGCTTCTGTGGGAGGTGGAAATAGCAAAGTACTTCCCAGCCATTGCTTCTCCAGACTCAACTGAGATTCCAGGGCTGAGCCTTAAGCTTGAGACTGCAGAGCAAAAACCAGTCCTCCTCAGTCCAGCTTTTCTGAGCAGAATTAGAAATTGTCACAGTGACCCCCCACCCACCCTTTTGCTGTCATCCAGTCCAGAGTAATCAGTGAGTTATCTGATCAGCTATGCATTTGGATCCAACTAAACAGAGATGAGCCGTGCATGTTTTCCATATGGCAAGGAAAGAAATTCAGGCTTCTTTATTCTTCAATGTTCTTTTATACAGACGGAGCAGAATCTGCAGAACCTCATTTATGATGCATCAATAAGATAAAAGGCAGAGGGTTTCCTAAGTAGTCAGTGAGGGTGAGATCCAATTAAGGACTGGCTCCTAAGGTGTAACTTGGAGTAAATTTAATTGCCTAAATTGCAATTGTGAAAAGGAAAAGTCACTGGTTTAAGATTGCAATCAAAAAACAAACAAACAAACAACACTCAGTTGCTGCCTACACATGGGAGGTGCTCTGCAGGTGCAGCACTTAATTTCTACTTTGAAGTTGCTACTTGGCAAAGGCCTAGCCCTGGTTGTTAGATGTGAGCACCGCCACATCCTAATCCATGGCTGAACTGAGCTTAAAATTCTTGAATTTCCTCCAAAGCCTCCCAAAGGGCTCAGTCCAGCAGGCTTTCTCACATCACAGCTATCACACACTGCCAGGTCTCTCAAAATGCAATCACAGCCACCACTGTCTGCAGCGTGTAAATGCAGTGATGCCCTTCTGCATTTTACACAAAGAGCACAAGACCTAAATTCCTTCCTCTCCTCCCTCCAAAGACATTCAAGTCCATATCCTCTGCCTCTTCAGAAAGTATCCCAGCTTTCAGGAGTGAATAAATTGCAGAAAAATAATATCTCCCAGGCTATACAGCCACTGCAAGGTGCCTGACCCCTGCCAGCCAAGATGCTCACAGGGAGGTGGTACACCTGAGCAGCCAGAGCAGGCTCCTGGTGTTAGGTCTGTTCTTAACGAGGTAATTTTGTGTTGCAAAAT